>NC_133774.1:33089874-33389874 GCF_003597395.2 Chelonoidis abingdonii
GGATTTTCCCTTGCCAGTGACTCAGAGCTTCTGGGTCTTGGGGGTTCCCCAGGGACGATTTTGGGGGGCTCAAGTGTACCAGGCACTGAATCCTGGTTGGTGGCAGCGAGATCAGACCCAAGCTGGTAAAAGCTTGGGGGAGTTCATGTTAAGCCCCAGATTTGGGACGCTAAGGTCCAGATTTGGGAAGGAGAAGCTTATAACAGCAATTTGTAGAATTGCTGCGTGTGTGTATTCAGAACACTTACTTTTGCTTTGTTACAGGAAGAAAATTTGTTTCAGCCTAGTGTATTTGGAGTTGATGCAGGTTGGGAAGTAACATTCATCTCCCAGGGGAAAGGGTATGGGCTACCATAGAACATGGCATAGCAGCTGCATCCTTCACGGCCAATTACTAGGAGTACTTGGACCATTGGATCTGCAGAATTGTGAATCCACAGGCCCACTGTCAGCCCAGACCCAAAGTGACTGTAACAGCAGTGATCTTTCTCCTTTAAGGGGTCAGCCAGCCTGATCATGGCATGGCCCTGTCAGGTTTCAGGAGTTTTGATGTACACAAGCGCTTTGGAAATGGGAGAGGCATATATTAGGAGAGAAGAAGCGGGAATAGTTAGTGGTTGAGGAAAAACCTGTGTTACTGTTCCTTCAAGATCAGGAGCCTTGTAAGACAAAGTGCCCCACTCCCAGCCAAATAGGAGAAGCCCTGAGAAGAAGGGCAGTGCATATGCTAACTCTTCCCAAGCAGGAGGAGGTGTGCTGAGCCCTCCCAGCCTAGGGATGGAAGGACTGAGTGGAAAGGGGCCCATTGGGAGAAGCTGGCTGCTGACTGAAGCTGGCTTGAATTAAACCCAGCTCCAGAGAGAGGGCTGGGAGACTTCTGATCTAAGGAGAGGAAGCCTATCTGAACTATTATATGGACCCCCAAAGAAGCATTGTCAGACTCCTGAACTTAAGTGAGGAAGCCTGTTTGAATTAGCATCTAGACCCCAGAAGAAGGTTTGGACTGGAGGGGTAATGTTTTGTATTGGTAAAAATGTTAATAAATAAGACCCCACAAAGGGGATCTTCTTCTCAGTACTTTAGTCTGGAATAAATTATTGCAAGAATCAAGGAGCTGCGGGCAGTATGCCCGCAGGGCCATCCAGTGCCACAAAGAGGGTGGTTGGAGGCAGAGCCCTTCTACAGTTGTCTTTATAGGGCCTCATGGAGACTATTTCCTGATACCTCTGCAGGGCCACACAGTTGGCTGACCCTGCAGGGCAACCCAGGATTGTGAGGCCACTCACTAATACCTGCCCTCAGTGTCAGAAGCCTTGTTTGTACCTGCAAGGGATCAGCTCCCTGACACTCCCAGCCACAGGCAATGCAAGCACACGCATCTCTGCAGGCCCGCCAACAGAAATTCCAGGCCCCAGGGCTGGGGGGCCATCTCTAGGGGGTGGGGCCTGAGGCAGAAGTGATGAATCTGTCACTTCTGGGACCAGCTGTCACTCCTACGCGTGCACGACCACTCTGGGCCCCAAGGTTTGGGAGCCTCGCAGGCCGGCACGATTGGTCAGCACAGTCACACATGTGCCTAGGAGACCTGTGGCCTGCCCAGGCAATTTAAAAAGGCCCAGGACTCCTGGCCACTGCAGCAGAGTCAGCTGGGGAGCCCCAGGCCCTTTTAAATCACTCGGGTTCTTGGACAATTGCTCCCTTTGCCCCCCAGTCGGTGGACCTGCATCTCTGTCCAAGCAGGCTCCACTGTCCCTCCTGCAAGCTAGCAAGAGGCACACTCCAACCTCCAGGCAACCCCCCTGTAGTGTCCAGCCTCTGTTTCACTGGATGCTCTCAGAATTACCAGCTCCTCTGTTCCAAAAGGAACAGTGCACCAAACACAGCTTACTAGTTACACTTAGAACACAGCTCCACTTAACACAAAGCACTTAGATTTGTTCATAGAGAAAAGCAAGTGTAAGTTTATTTAACAAAGAACAGAGATTCCTAAGCTAGCAAACAGAAATATAGGAAACAAAGGGTTGCATACAAAATGAGACCATATTCTATAGCTGAAACTCAACAAGAAGCCATCTTGTCTAATAAGGTTCTGCTTACCCAAAAGTCCTTCTCTGTGTTTTTTAGCCAGGATGGCTGAGGTTCTACTTTCAAGAGACAAAGACCACTGGCAGCTTATTTCCCCCATGCAGGATGCCAGGGTGTGTTTTTGCACGCCCTAGAGATTAGATCAGTTCTCTGTTGTCAGCTAAAGGAGGGTGTCCCACTCCCACACTGTTTACTGTTAATTTTCCTTCTGAAGTCACCACAAACTGTTTATTAGCACTTGACTCAGTATGCCAATAGACTTCTATTGGAGTACACACAATACACAATGGTCAGCTAGAGAGATAAGTGACTCCTACCTCCTGTCTGGCAGAATCTGGCTTAACCCGCCATTCACTACAATGCCTTGAGAATCTAATTTACAATCTCTCTGTGTATGTGTGTGTATGTATATATACATATATATATATATATAAATCTCCTTGCATATTATTTGCACCTATGTTTTGCAAAGATTGGAAAGACCAGTGTGACACAGGCTTTCAGTAGAAACCATACATGATTGCTTTTGACTAGAATGTCAATACCAGATCCAAGGGATTCCTGTAACCCTTATGCCCTCTTGTATGCTCTAGTATTTGGCACCAAGAGGATCACAGACCCCCCATGCTGCAGCATCCCTATGTAGGGTTTAAATGCAGGGAGGTCCTTGTGCCACTTCTCTGCATCAGGATGAATTTCATCCACAATTATTCCCATTGAAGTAAATGGGGTATCTGCATGACTGTTTTAATTGTGTGAATAAGGGTTAAAGAATCTAGCCTTTATTCACCTCTAGATACAAATTCAGCTTTGTGATTTATTAATATTATTTTTATTTTGATAGCTAAGACATGCAAAGTGTAATGACATGTTCTGTACCAGATGAATTCATTTCTGTATTATTTGGATTCTAAGACTTCTGTTCTCATTCGCACCGGTGTAAATCGGGAGTAACTTCACTGTAGTCAGTGTAAGTGAAAGCTTAATCAGGTGGTCAGATTTTGTGTAGTCTTCAGAATAGCTAGAAACTATAGCTACGTTCAAACAGGAAAAAATCAAGCATATGATGATTAGGTTGTGTGTGTGAGTGGGCAAAATAATTTTAATCACTAATAGCTAATTTGGCACTCTTCCTGTTCCCAAATTATCCTTGAAGAGATTTGGGCCAGATTGCTAGCTGTACTCAATCAACACTGGATGCAGCTTTGGGGTAGGGGGCATAAATATGCTACTTGCAGTTCCTTAGTTATGTGGCTGAGTTGATGCCAGCCTGCTCCCTATCATAGTTTAGAGAAACCTCAAGACTGCTTTGAACTATGCCAGCCAAGAACAGCCATCAAGGACTGTTCTCCCAGCCCTGAATTTCTGGAGAGTGGGGAAACTCACTCTAGCTGTACCCATGGTTCTGGCCTTGCTTCTACACTTCTACATCACCTGAGGATTCCCCCACGCCAAGAAAATCCTCAGCTGGTTAAATTTATCAGGTTTTACAGTCCCTTTTCTTTAACGGACAGGTGTAAATGGGCCACAACATGTTGGAGTCTGATTTTTATGAATGTATGTGTTGCGTTACACGTCATTGTTTAACAAATATTTTGTGAACATATTTGAGGCAGTGGGTTGCTTGCAAATTATTCACTTCAACCATATATCTGACTATTTCCTCATGAAGTGTGAATGGTCAGTTATGTCACATGTTATTATGTCAGCCTCCTGATTGTATGACTGACTGTATAAATAGGGGATCAAACAATTCTGCCTCAAATATAAATATATCGATACAAAAATTCTCTTGATTGCATATGAGTATTAACCAGAAAACAGCCATTCCATAATATTTTTTGTGAACAAGCAAGTAAAAGGGGTGGGAATGTAGCCAAACTGAAGAAGATTTGCAAGTGTGTTCATGAACAATTTTTCACATTATTTATCCAGCTTTTGTATTGTAACTGAGTTTACCCAAATGCATAAATCAGCTCTCTGAGTATTTTAGGAGTCTATCCAGCTACATTTTTCTTTAAACATTCCCTTGTCAGTGTACAATGTCGTGCCAAGAACTATATCTGTGTAGTTTAGAGAATTTAGATAATTATGTAGGAGGATGGAAAATTAATTTAATAAAAAATAAAATAGGGTTTATATTACTGAACAGTCTGTTAGTGCATAGCAAATATCACCAAGGCATAATAACTGAGATAAATCTTCTTATGTAACATTTTATCACTGCTCTGCACACCATAACCTGAACTATAATAAACACCATCTCTGTAAAATCAAAATACTTTAAGTACAAAGACTGACAGATTAATAATTGACTTAGGAGAACAGCAGATATATAAAAATAAGCTATCATCTTCCACTCAAAGCAAGCATTTATTTTTCAACCATACATATGTGCAAAGATTCAGGTGTGACCATGCAGTTTGCATCCTTTTGGTGATAATGACGCATCAGACCTAAAATACAGTTGACCAGAAGGTGTGAGTAGGGGGAACAAATTACCATGGGGAAATAAGTTTCAAACCCAATTTAACGGTGTCAAGTTTGCAAATTAATGTGCCAGCAGTGCCCCTCTGCCATGTACATTGGCCAAACCGGACAGTCTCTACACAAAAGAATAAATGGACATAAATCAGACGAAAAGAATTATAACATTCAAAAACCAGTCGGAGAACACTTCAACCTCTCTGGTCACTTGATTACAGACCTCAAAGTCGCAATTACTCCAACAAAAAAACTTCAAAAACAGACTCCAATGAGAAACTGCAGAAATGGAATTAATTTGCAAACTTGACACCATTAAATTAAGCTTGAATAAAGACTGGGAGTGGATGAGTCATTACACAAAGTAAAATCTATTTCCCCAGGCTAATTTTTCCCCCTACTGTTACGACACCTTCTGTCAACTGTGGAAATGGGCCATCCTGATTACACTATAAAGATATTTTTCATCCCTGCTGATAATAGCCCATCTTAACTGATTGCTTTAGTTTAAGTTAGTATGGCAACACCATTTTTTTCATGTCCTCTGTGTATATATATCTCCTATTGTATTTTCCACTGCATGCATCTGATGAAATGGGGTTTAGCCCATGAAGCTTATGTTCAAATAAATTTGTTAGATCTCTAAGTGGCCACAAGTACGCGTCGTTTTTTTAAAAAAACTAGAGTAATCTGTAAATACGGACTGGTTTTCAACCGTGACTTCTTGAGTTATAGCTATAATCTCCCATTCCAGATTTGTCCATCATCGATTAAAGTAGTCTATTAACACTGTTTATAATATTTGTCAGGTACTGACTAGAGCAGAATTTTGTTTTAATACAGGTAGATTACACTAAAACACAGTTGAAACCACCTCAATTCAGCAAAGAATCCTGTTGTCACCATTATAGTACTAACAGACGTTTTGGAGCGTAGCTTTCAGGGTGAATACCCAACTTGTCAGATGCATGTAAGTTTGACAATTTTCCAGGGCCAGGTATTACATGCAAGCAAACTAGAGATAATGAGGTTAGTTCATCAGGGAGGATGAGGGCCCTGTCTAGCATGTTGAAGTGTGAAAACAAGGAGGAGAACTAGTTTTTGTTGTTGGGAAGCCATTCACAGAGTCTTTGTTTAATCCTGAGCTGATGGTGTCAACTTGCAGAAATGAACTGAAAGCTCAGCAGTTTCTCTTGAAGTCTGGTCCTGAAGAGTTTTTACATAGGACTGGCCACCTTATAGGTCTGCTATAGTGTGGCCAGGAGTTGAAGTGTTCTCCTACAGGTTTTTGTATATTGCCATTCCTAATATCTGATTTGTGTCCATTTATCCTTTTCCGTAGAGACTGTCCAGTTTGGCCGATGTACATAGAAGAGGGGCATTGCTGACATATGATGGCGTATATTATATTGGTGGACGTGCAGGTGAATGAACCGGTGATGGTGTGGCTGATCTGGTTAGGTCCTGTGATAGTGTCGTTGGTGTAGATATGTGGGCAGAGTTGGCATCGAGGTTTGTTGCATGGATTGGTTCCTGAACTAGAATAATTCATAGGCCATTGCGCCAATTAATTATGAATATGCACCATTTGTACTGATGGGTCTGGTGTGAGATCAGAGAATACAAGATTCAGCCAAAAGAGATGGTGGCTCTAGCAGGGTTTGCAAAATAAGTCATTCAGGTGGTGACCACTCAGTTTCATTTAAGACAAAAAGAGGCGCTGCTCCTAGTGATAGTGGCTTTTAAGAAGAGAGAAAGAAAAGAGAAATATGGAAGAGCTTGAAAATACATCAAATCCAGGTACATATAAAATCAACAAGACAAATTTTCTTGTTTCTGTGAAAGCTTATAATTCTTTTGTAGGATTCTAGTGATTACCCAACCCTCTCAAGCATCAGTCTTGGTTTCATAGCACTGCCAGAACCCCTTGATGGAATTATAACTTCTGAACATGATTGAGAAATGAGGAAGATAGCCCTTACTGTGGTTAAGGCAAAGGAATAGGTGACAGGAGAGCATCTTTGCCAGGTACGTAAGGTGTGACCTTGGGCTTGCCACATAGAGTCATGTCTTGTGTATTGCAGAGTAACTTCTGCATGGTCAATATGAGCACCACAAAGGAGATAGACATCTTGATTTCAAAAGGCTGTCTATACATCTTGTGGCCTTTCTCCTTGAGCAATAATTTATGTCCACAAATCAAACAGTTTAGCATCTAAGGGCTAATATTTACACCCAGAATTAATGGTAGGAATGAATGTTTGCCACCCTTTTGGGGCAAGCAGGGGGAAGGGTGGGGCAGGGGAGATGGCAAGAAGTTCAATTTACAGCTCCAAATAAGAAGACTGGTCTTATCCCAGCTAAATATCTACCCCAAAATGAGTATCTCTGAATATGGAACATAATATAGTATATTATAGTTGAGAAGACAAATAAAAATGTATTTGATGTTTATAACTTCACTTTCTGCTAATTGATATTCCAAGACCAGATCAAGATTTTCCTGAATTTATTCCTTTTTCAAAATTATTCAATTACTTTTTTGTAATTTCATGGAATATTTATTATTCAAGCTGTGTTGGTTAGTTGTGGTTAGTCAGAACTCACACAATTGTTTCTAAACCCTGATTGGTAGAGCATCCAAGAATCGATGATTCAAAATCTCAAACACACAAATTAAATGATCAGTTTTTTGGAAATATTTGTGCAGGCATCTTTAAAATTAACTCTTTGTGCATGTTTGTTTCTCTTATTCAAAGTAAATGTGGAATGAGTATAAGCATGGCCAAAGTGAATTTCTTTAAAATAAAGCGACTATTAATGTTTTGCATTAGTTACTCAATTCTGTCATACAACATGTTCTTACCTAATCTATCTTTTTCATCTGTAGCAGCACTCAAATAATAATCTTGAAGCACATTGCAGTCATCAATAAAGTAGTATAAAGCCAGGCTAAACAAATACATTTTTAAAATAGACGACCATTTGTAGAGCTATGGGGCTATTTGACACACATTATATATCACAGTATAAAGCATCACACAGGAAACTTGAACGATGAGGTTTACTAAAAGCTTTGGCTGAAGAAAGTATAGTGTTTGATTACGTTCTGATTGCCTTGAAGAATGAGAACATAAATAAGTCTTACTTAATTTTAGTAGTATTATGGCTGTGAGAGACTGCAAAAACCTGTCTGGTGAGCAAATAGCACTCTTTCAAAGCAGAGCAAACAAAAAAACAACATGTGAGATCTCAAAGTTGAGAAATTTTGCTTGCTTTGCATTAACCTCTGTACCACCAGCACAATAAACATTCTGTAAATACACTTAGAAAGAGCTTTTTCTTGTAATTAGTTCTGATTTTCTTTTGCATTTGCTGTTTAAACTTTGAGGGTCATTCAGTTTTCTTTCATTAGTTCCTCCCCCTTCACAAGCACACTATTCTAATAATTGCTGTCCCTGTTTTATGGAGGGGTACTAGTCTCTAGTTGAACCCTATTTTCAATGTGATTTTAAAATCACTCCCTAACTTAATGAAAACAAAAGCCATCCACCTGAAATATCATAGGTGTGATCTAGAGCACATCATATGAAAGGTTTAAAAGTGAAATGAACTCACTTTTTCAAACATTCTTCTTTTTTTGGTTCATCTTAATTCCATATTGGGTTTGGCCTAGGAACTACAAATTTGTTTCTCCTTAATTTTGGCAAAGACTGGTATCTTTGGCTTGTTTAGAGTCTGTGAAACTGTTTAGTTTTTAATAGTGTTTTCTAATGTGCTGTGCATTATGGACTTAATAAAACTTATAAACTTAGCATGGGCCTGATGTAGATGGTTAACTAGCCATAATGGGGGAAGTCGCTTGAAGGGCAAACGAATGTCCTGTAATTTATGAATACTGCATGTGACATGGTTGTTGGGATAGTCACTGTATGGCTTTATTGGATCATTGAGATGATTATTGTATGCATATGTTGGTTTAGTTTAATATTAGGTGGTTTGGGAAATAGGCAGGACAGCAAAATAATGATGCCAGATAAAACACTTCCTGGTAGATCCTTCAAGGGCTAAGATACAAAGTCTGAGCTACTAACTGTGATGAAGCTACTTCCTTGGCTTCAGCCCAGTTACACAGCTGTTTTGCCAAGAATGGGAAAGAACAGACCAAAAAGGACTGTAAATAGTTAAAAACTCTTTCTATCCGGGGGTAGGGAGCTGTTCACAGAGAAGAAATACAGGCATCCGTATGAAGAGATGAAGAAGTTAGTCCCTCCTGTGCATCTAGGGAATTGTGATCTTTCGGTAAGAGAGACCTGCATGGAGCCCTTGTTTTAGGATTGCGGGATTCCATCCCAAGAAAGGTAGAGGCATGGAGCCTAATACCTGAGGGGGTGCACTCAGAGAGACCAGAATGGGGTTCAGAAGTGCAGCTAGCTGTGTAGCCCTGTCAAAACCACAAAAGGGCACTTTGTAGGCGTGGAAGATAAAGAAATAGGGAAATAGTAGTCTGAGAAAGAAAGGGGCTAACCTAGCAGTCTTGAATCTGTTCTCCAAATTAATCCAATGAATTTACTATACATATCTAGCATGCAGGTCTCTATGATGGGTAAACAGGTGGCACAGAGTTCTGTGAGAGGGACTGGTGTAGAAGGGAGGAAGACACAGGGGCTCAATGGGGAACTATCCTTACACAGCTGCAAACTCCATGGGGACTCCATTCATTGAACAATTCTTAACCGTTTAATAAAAAAAAATATAGTTCAAGTCAGGTTTGTAAATATCCGTTGATTACTTAAGAAGAAAATCTCTTGAATGAACTATGCAGTTAGCCTGGAAATTCAAAGTTAAGGTTTTACTTAAAAACCTCAGATTTTACAACATTTGGAAATACAGGCAAAGTAATCTTAGTTCTGACCTAGTATCATCACAGAACTGCTAAAAATTCTATCATCAGAAAATATACATCTTTAATTTTAGGAGCACTGAAAACTGAGCCATGATCAAATTGAACTATGTTACTTTTATTGAAAGACTGACAGCAGTGTGCACTGCTGTAGCATTCAAACTGAAGTTCACTGGTCTTTAAATCACTACTCAAACTTTAAGATGTGCAATCACCAGGAAAAGACAGACTTATAGATCTCATCCATAAAAGCTATCACATTCAGGATAATTGTTCAGTACATTTCCCACAAACTATATTGAGTTTCAAATGTAAAATTCTTATGAGATTTAGAATAAACATGTATAGTAACTATTGTACATTGATCAATGAAACTTTTAAAATTAGAACCTAATT
This sequence comes from Chelonoidis abingdonii, assembly GCF_003597395.2. Lineage (NCBI taxonomy): Eukaryota > Metazoa > Chordata > Testudines > Testudinidae > Chelonoidis > Chelonoidis abingdonii. Next base: position 33,099,743 of record NC_133774.1, read on the forward strand.
CAGATGCCTTATCCAAGGTCACAGGTGGTGAGAGAATTATTTAAATATCATAGATCTGCATGTACAAAATTAAAGGCATATATTCGTGTTCTCAACTAAAATGACATCATAAAAAGTGGATTTAGGCTTCCAAGGCTGCAAGCTGTAAATTACCTGAGTGGTCAGCTGTAAATTTCTGTAAAATTCCTAAGGTCCTAATCAAAAGATGTCTCATAAGTCTTAATTGAAAGTAATTTTTAAGGGCTGGGGCCCTCATTTTCAAATTAAACTCCCTGAAAAATATTGTTTTTTCCCTTGGTTCCCTTACCTTAATATGGGAATTACCGAGATATGATTGTCACATATGACATTAATAATGTGGCCCTTTGTGGTGTCCATAAGATGAAAATTGGCCTTTGGCCAAATGTTAGTGGTGCCACTCTCATAGGCAATTGTACATGTCTGTGCCTGGGCATTAGTGCTTTCTTTTGCTTTATTTTACATGAAATGGTCTTTGCTGTTGAATATAATGCATTTAAAAAATTACAGCCATTTTGAATATTTCAGCTATGAATTTAAAATAAATTCTTGTCCCTGGCTCATCTTTTAGTGCTTTGCTATTTTTTTCCAGTTACTCAGTAAAGTCCAATAAGTCTTAGACTCCATCTCTCTCTGTCACATTCCTACTTGAAGTCCATACAGACAAATGAACTAACATTTCTACTGAAAGTGCTCAAACTATCTATTTCGCACTGAAGAACTTCATCACCTCAAAGTTTTCCTCTGAAACTATGTTGCTTTTCTTTTCAGATTTGCTAGTACTTCATCTTGCTTGGTTGCACTCAATTTCTGCCTCATAGGACTCTAGAATGCATATACTGTTTCTTGTCCGCTTGTTGTGAACACAACTTAAATGCTCTTATTGAGCATTTCAGTCTTGGTGCATGAATTAATTTACTTAACTTCTTATTAATTACTCAACTTCTAACTTCTAATTCAGACTGTAATTCAAATCTTTCCATTTCTGTTTCTCATTAGTTTTGTTATTTATTATTTGTATTACCGTAGCGCCTAGATTCTTCAGTTATGGATTGAAGTTCTGTTGTTCCAAGTGTTGTACTGGATAAAACTAGTCTCTGCCTCAGAGAGTTTACAATCTTGGTTGAGCTCATTTATAATGACAAAGACAAAAAAGTTTGTTTACATTAGTGGGAGATAATGCTGCTCGCTTCTTATTTACAATGTCACCTGAAAGTGAGAACAGGTGTTCACATGGCACTTTTCTAGCTGGCATTGCAAGGTATTTATATCCCAGATATGCTAAACATTCATATGCCTCTTCATGCTCTGGCCACCATTTCAGAGGCCATGCTTCCATGCTGCTGATGCTCGTTTAAAAAAATGTGTTAATTAAATTTGTGACTGAACTCCTTGGGGGAGAAGTGTGTATCTCCTGCTCTGTTTTACCTGCCTTCTGCGATATATTTCATGTTATAGCAGTCTCGGATGATGACCCAGCACATGCTGTTTGTTTTAAGAACACTTTCACTGCAGATTTGACAAAACACAAAGAAGGTACCAATGTGAGATATCTAAAGCTACAGCACTCGACCCAAGGTTTAAGAATCTGAAGTGCTTTCCAAAATTCTGAGAGGGACAAGGTGTGGAACATGCTTTCAGAAATCTTAAAAGAACAACAGTCCAACGAGGAAATTACAGAACCTGAACCACCAAAAAAGAAAATCAACCTTCTGCAGGTGGCATCTGATTCATGATGATGAAAATGAACATGCCTCGGTCTGCACTGCTTTGGATCATTATTGAGCAAAACCCATTATCAGCCTGGACATATCCTCTGGAATGGTGATTGAATTATAAAGGGACATATGAATCTTTAGCATATATGGCACGTAAATATCCTGCGATGCTGGCTACAACAGTGTCATGCAAATTCCTGTTCTCACTTTCAGGTGACAAGAGTAAACAAGAAGTGTGCAGCATTATCTTCTGCAAATGTAAACAAACTTGTCTGAGCGATTAGCTGAACAAGAAGTAAGACTGAGTGGACTTGTAGGTTCTCAGGTTTTATAGTTTTATTTTTGAATGCAGTTATTTTTTGTACATAATTCTACATTTGTAAGTTCAACTTTCATGATAAAGAGATTGCACTACAGTACTTGTATTAGGGGAATTGAAAAATACTATTTATTTTAGTTTTTACAGTCCAAATATTTGTAATAAAAATATATATAAAGTGAGCACTGTACACTTGGTATTCTGTGTTATAATTTAAATCAATATATTTGAAAATGTAGAAAACATCCAAAAATATTTATAAGAAATGGTATTCTATTATTATTGAACAGCATGATTAATTGCCTGATTAATCACAATTAATTATTTTAATTGCTTGACAGCCCTAGTAGAAATCAATAGGACTACTCACTGAGTGGCCTAGTTCTGCCACCCATATTCACTGTTGGGTAGTAGCTTCCTGTGCAGGTAGTCCACTTGGGTGAAAGGACTTGGTCAGTGTAAGGGAGACAGAATCATGGTGTGTGAGTAAGGAGCTGCCAGATTAGGCTTTTATTAGACAGCTTTCTTATTCACCGGTCACTTAGTTTCCACACGCTTCCTTTTGGTTATCTCTTAACACTCCTTCTCACACATCGATTTTACAGTGGTATAATTCCATTGAGAATAGCTGAATTACCTGATTTACACTTGTGTGAACGAGAGAAAAATCTGGCTCACAGGAATGCAAATCTATTTCATTGACTGATGAAGCTGGACTCAAGGCTATAGTAGAAATGACAAACATTGAACATCTCAGGAGAGAGTCCCCTCCACTCTCAAATGATATTGATTTCATTGTCCTCAGTTATCCATAGTTGAATCTGAATTCACATGGAACTTTAAATTATTTATAAAGCTTTTAAGATTTTGGTTATGACATTGAGCATATGGTGTTGTGCAGATAGAGGATCATTATTACAGTAAAGTTTAGGATATTAGATCTGTTCACAGTTTCTGAATGCTTAGAAAGATGGGGGTTTTTTTGTTTGTTTTTTTTTAGCTGTACAATACTGTCTCCTTTGTTTTACAACAAGTTCCATCTGAAATCCATTTTTATTAATCTGACGGATCATAAATCCTAATATTGTTACATTGGGCTCAGTTGTCCATCGTGTAACTGCGCTAGAGTCAGCAGAGATATTCCAGAGACCAAACTGGCTCATTGTCTGGAACTTTAAATTAAGGCACTGAACTTGGTTCATGATTAATAAACAAAATACAGTATGTTGATATAGACATTTGCACCAGGCTTTCTCTACTTTATTTGAATCCAGGTGGTGAAATCATGGACCAAATTCATCTCTGTGTTAGCTCCACAGAAGCCAGTGGTGTTGCTTTATAGATAAAGTTTTTATTCACTAGGGTCTGGTCTATGAAATGTGGAATGTGGAAGTCATCAATCATGTTGTCAAGTATCAGAGGGGTAGCCGTGTTAGTCTGGATCTGTAAAAGCAGCAAAGAATCCTGTGGCACCTTATAGACTAACAGACGTTTTGGAGCATGAGCTTTCGTGGGTGAATATCCATCTCGTCAGATGCATGTAGTGGACACCCACGAAAGCTCATGCTCCAAAACATCTGTTAGTCTATAAGGTGCCACACGATTCTTTGCTGCTTTTATCAATCATGTTAAGGAACATGATGCTGAAAAAAAGGTTTGGTCAGTGAAGAACAGGACAAATTCTGTACAGCATCATGCCAGCTAACTATTTAAACCCTGTGATTAAACCCCTAGTTTAGCAGGAAGGGGGGACAAGTGGCCTCTTACAGGACTTTAATCACACTTAGTAAATGTGGTCTAAACGTGGTTTATCTTGGTTTGTGCTGAGTACTATCCTGCAGAGCATTGTGCACTGGGAGAAAGGAGAGATGCAGCAGAGGCAGCACTGACAACATAGCAACCTGACATCTGATCAGGAATGGACACTAATGACACACAGACATGGGCTACAACCACAGCATAATGTTTGAAGATACCTGAGGGGTCTCTTTACACACTTTGACCAAGCTTGTATAACATGTTGTGCCAATAAAGTCTCATTAAATTGTGTCAGTGAACACAACTGTTGTTAACTGTGTTCAGACACAGTAAAATCTTGCAGGGTAGCCTAGACTCTGCTGAATGACCACATCACTTTAAGCATCACTGAAGTGTTTGGAAGGCCAAATTCTGTTATAACCATTCTTTGCTTAGTAGTGGGGATTCACAGCACAATACAGTATTTCTATCAGTCTAGAACTACTCTGTTGTCTTTGAGTTGTATCTGTTCACTTTTCTCACTAATCTCTGTCCCCTCATTATAACTTTTTCTTATTTAATGAAATTGGAGCAAGGATAAATATGGAACCCCGGAAAATGTCATTTTTATGGCATTTTTTCTAAATGTATTTACACTTTAAAACACATAATAAAATAAAGATCACATTTATTTCCCTGTGCCTGAAATCAACAATACATGATTAATACAAATTTGCCTAATGAAAAGGCACCAAATCAATTGTGCTCAATAATGAATAATCCATGGTAGCTGATTAGAGCTGGGTGAGGACTGAAACAACAAATTCTATGAATATATTTTTGAATTTTTAAACAAATCCTCTTCTGTTATGTTCACTCCCATTTATTTGTTATGAATTATTTGCTTAGCTCTTGGGCTGATGAAGGGTAATTGGTTTTGCAGGCATTGAGTGAGATTTCACCATTCCTTCTGAACTGTGTTATAATGGTTATTTATTTACTTGCATTACAGAAGCATCCAGAGGCTCTGCCCTGGACTCTTTGGTGCTAGGTACTGTACAACAGAGTAACCTTTCCAGAAGAGGTTACTATGTAAAATAGGATTGTCAAAGAGTTGTGGATAAGGGATGTGATATATATGCAGTGTAATCAGAGATGAGTGACAAATTTAATATTAGGTCCATAGGGTTGATGTATATAAAAATAAACCCTCGCCACCTATATAAATAAGGGGGTGGGAGGAGCAGGGAAGCAGAGAGGATGAGTGCATTGGAGCACAAGAATAGGAAAAGAAGTAATGACTGAGGGAAAGGGAAGAAAGATGAAATGGTGAGAGAATTGGCAAAGAGAAAAAACAGCCAGAGTCAAAACAGAAGAAAGTAGTCTGACACCACTGCTCCTGTGAGCTTCATTCAATGTTAGACCATGGCGCTTGGGGGTACAGGCCCACTTAAGTGGGTCTCCCCTGCTGGACCAGGTTCAGGCAGGATAGGGAACAAGTGGTCTTAGCTGGGTGTTGGAACAATTTTTATTGTGTGCGGGCGGGTAGGGAAGCAGGTGCTGAGAGCCATTGACCCACACTGTAAACCCTGTATATGATGGAAACCACTTCAAGCCAGGGGGTGTGCCCTCAGGAAGACAACTCTGCTGCTGGGGGAGAGCTCCCCAGTGTCCCTGGCTGTGGGAGGCCACAAGGGGCCTCTTGCCCCAGCTTGGCAGATCTGCAAGAAGGTCCCTGCTGCTGGGCTTCGGAGAAGGCGGGGCCCTGGCTGGACTTCAATCCTCAGCCCCTTGGCCAGCTCCCTCCCAAAGCTCCTGCTGGGTGAGAGGAGTATCTGTGCGCCACTAGCTGGGTGCACCCCCGGCCGCCATGACTGTACGGGGCCCTGCTGGCCGAACTGCCCCCGTCTGGGGCTTTGAAGCTCTGCTGCCCCCTTCCGGATCCTGGCATTTTTATTTCCCATCTGAGCAATTGCTTTATACGTATTGTCTCTCGCCCGCCCCTGTGCTATGGGGCTCCGTGCCAGCCGGGTTGCTCCAGGTGGCGGTTCCCGCCTCATGCTCCGAGGTGCTGTCGGCCGTTAGACCCGTGCATGACTGACCCGGCCTGGATCGCGGGACATCAGCACCGAGCGCTGCGTGGCACCAGTAACCTCTGCGCCAGAGGGAGAGTCTCGCTGGCGGCGGCTGCCTCTGTTGCACACGCTGTTTGACTGCCAGCCTTGGGCCGCTCCGGGCAGCTGCCTCCGCTCCGCCTCCGCTGGGTGCCTTTGCCCTGGGCGGCGCCGGCTGTTTTTACACCCCGGCTAACAGGAGCCGGCAGCAGCGGAGCAAAGGACGTGTGGCAGGCGGAGTGTCTGGCTGGGAGCAGCAGCGGCGAGGGGAGGGTCTGCGGCTTGGCGTAGCTGCAGCAGCCGTCTCGGCCTCTCTGGGAGTGACTGTGTGCGCGCTTCCAGTCTCTGCCGCTCGCCGAGCTGCTCCTGCCACCGCTGGGGATTGTTATTGTTGTCGCTCGCTTCTCTCCGGCTCAGACAAGCCAGCACGGTCAGGAGTGGAGGGGCAGGAATGTGAGCGGTGTTTGCAGGGGCTGTGTGTGTGTTTGTGGGGGGTCCTGTGTCACCCCCGCCACCCCCAGCCTCCTCATCAGCTGGATCTATTGTCAGGAAAGGAGGAGATTGCAACCAAACAGCAGCAGCAGCATCTGGGCGGTCACATCTGGGCATGCAACATCGGCTTCCTCCTCCTCCTCCTCCTCCTTCACCCGAGTGGATCACTTTGGGGGTGGAAATACTTCTGCAATCAAGCCAGAGGTTCCATCTTATAACTGAATATTGAAACTGGAAGAGAGGGGGGTGGGGTGGGGATAAAGGCTGCTTCCCCCCCCCCCTTGGGATTTATTTCATGGGGATGTGTTCAAGACAAGAGAGGATTCAGAAGGATATTGACGTTGTGATCCAAAAGTGCAAGGCGGAGAAGGACTGCCTGTTTGCAGGTGAGTTTTTCGTCTGGGCTTCAGGTTACCAGCTGCCACTCTCTTCCCCTCCCTCTCTGCCTGCTTCAAACGTTCCCCAGCGCGACATGTTTGGTTGGGGTTCACTTGTCCCATTTCTGCTGTCATTTTGCAACAGTTACAGTAGCAATCGATGCCCTTAAGTCTTCGTGTGTATGCGTGTGAAATAAGTCTCCTCCCCCCCCCAACATACTGGCAGGAGAAGGCAGAACAGATAGTGTATGAGAAACCAGATATAGAAGTGGAATGTATCTGTGCACAGGTTGGAATGCAGTACACACAGAGAGAGCAATGTATCTGTTCTTAGCATCTGCCACCACGACAGTCCTCAGATCAGAGGGAGCCCCTCAGCCCACGGTCGTTTTTTAATGCGATCAGCAAGACTTTCGCTTTGGAGCCGAGTTGTTTTGCGCAGTTGCCGGTGGTGGAGGAATACAGTCCAGTTTGTAGCTGCTCAGGTTAGGTCGTTGCCATTTGGGGCTGCTTAACTCTTGCCTTAGGGAAAATTTAGATTTTATTTTGATCATCTAGTTCCTTAAATGCATTCATCTCGAGCTGGAATATTAGCAATTCATAAATGAGTCCTTTTCGTGCAAAGCCTTGGTGTTTGCCTGTTGCTTTATGGTGAGCACTATTTACAGTATTTGATTTGTCTGAGATGCCTGGCTTGTTGCTGCCTGTTGCCTTCACTGACAATGGAAATTCCTGCCGTTGCCATAGCACCAGGGCACTTGATGCAAAAGGGAGGGGGGGTTTCCTGTGCTCTGTTGCATTTTAACTCCCGTACCAGTAGCAGAATGAGGGCGAGTGAGACGTCAGTTATTTTAGACAAAACCCAAGAACTAGAAATGATCATTTATAATAATGCAACTCTTTGTATTTTAGATTTCAGGTACTCAGACTCCACCTTCACCTTCACCTATATTGGAGGCTCCAAAAGGTACTTCTCTGTAATAATGAGTAACTTCATTTCCCATTCACTGGCTAGAGTCTCCTTTATTCTTTATTTTTTGAGATAGTAATTTCTTTTTCTTTTGCAATGAAAGCAAATGATTAACATCCAGTGGGACATAAATAACTAGAGAAAGAGTGTTGGGTCTGAGTAGGTGATCTATGAGGTGATCCCATTCATCAGAGACTTATTCATCAGAGTTTTCCTCTGTGTGACTTATTTGTCTTGATATTCAATGTACACAGATAAGTAAAATTATTGCCTGGTGCAAATGGTATAGAAAAACAAAAAAACATTGAATACAAGATGTTTACAAAAATCTGACTATAAGAACTAATAAAGAAGAAGAGGCCAAATTTTACTCTGTTGCACCAGAGTAACACAGGGAGACGAGAATTTGGTCCTAATAGATGCAAATCAGTTTGCAATAGAACAAATGAACAGTATAGAGGAATTAAATGAAAATGTCAATAAAGTTTATGATGCAGATAACACTTATTTGAACAACCGAATATGAATCTATGTGCTTGTAAGCACATTTTAGTTTATTCACAAATTGAGGTGTATATGTAAATAGATACTCATTTTTATTATTTGTATATGGGGTTGCAATTTATATAATTTCTTCAGTTGCATTGCATTATGTTTGCTATATCATTAGTCTAGATTCTGCGTAACTGTCTGTTTTCAAAGGAACTCAGTTTTTTTAAAAAAAAGTCCTGTTGGTGAATGGATTTTTTTCCAGGTGTTTGTTTAGTTTGTGAATTGATATCGTATTTGTGTTCATATTAAACAAAATAATAAAGTATAGCTAGGTTTAGTAGAATTTATTTTTTATTTTTTATAATTTTGATACAGTATAATCAATATTTATTTTTAAGCCTTTTCCCATTTTTATTGATTTTAAATTTTCACAGTTGTAGGAAATTATGGGGGAGTGTAAGACAGTAATTATTTAATGACAGTAGATATTGAGATTCAAATTGCAATATCACATGTCAAAATATAAAAAGTAAATATTCTTAAATTAAACACTAATAAATTCTCAAGCAGAATTTTACTGACTTTGCCTATATATACATTTCAATTATTAACTGTGTAAATATTTTTCATGAGTTTGTGTGTGTATGGTGAAATTGACATTTACTGATAAAACTCTAATCCTAATCTAGGCTAATCCAAGACTAAATATAGTTTATCAGGTTTAAAGAGAAGTCTCTTGATTTAGGTAGCTTCAAGGGTTCAGTATCTTTGGTGCTTACGTTTTTCAGACCACCTTAGTTTAAAAGGGAATGGATCATTAGGAGTTACAGGCCTCTCTCCTGAAAGATGATCTTTGCAGGTGAATACCTATACCTGAACAGGATGCTATTGACACCAGTGGGGTTCTGTGCAGTTTCATGGGTCCACCTGCAAGGTCAGCTTGTAGGATCAGGACCATAACTGATAAATGGGTTTGTAGTTTGTTCAAAAACTACTTTTGTCACATTAATGGCCTCCACATGCGCCTCCTGAAGGCGGTGGCAAAATGCTTTCACTTTTACTAATCAGAAGTGGCCAGATCTGACTGCTCAAATCATGACTGCTCAAATCTGGAGTTTACAACATGTAGGCAGATCTATCACACATGGAGTCTGACTGGACTGGCCACCGAGAACCCGTTTCAGTATCTGGAAAATTCAAATTGAATTTAAAATCTCACATTATGCTTTGAGAGGATGATACAAATAGGTTTCCATAGTACATGTTCAAATTTTACATTCCTGCTGACATTACATCCTCTGCAGACATGCATAATTCCCCAGCATGAAGCTTGTTTACTCAACTTTGGCATTTAAGGACACTTAAAAATAATCTTAAAATAAGGGATTCATACTGACTTCTCATCTTTCCTGTTTTTTTTCCAGTCTTTAAGAATATCCATAGTACACAGAGATGCACTGGCAGCTGAGTTTTCTGTTTGCTTTCTTTTTGTATAAAGTGCAAAGCATTAAGGGCCAAATTCTGATTTCCTATGCCAAAGTTGAGTAAACAGGCTTCATGCAGTGGAATTATGCATGTCTGGAGAGGATGTAATACTTCCACATGTAACGCAAAGCCAGGGCTCAAATCAGCTGTGCAGCCATTAATACAGACTCTATAGAGAGTTTTAATAGTGGCCTTCTATGTGTTTCCTACTTAGGAGTGTATGCCCTCCAAGTTGAAACTGGGTTTATTGGGCCTTCGCCTCCCTGAACTTGGCCACCAACCCCAGCCCTGTTCACATTACAGCAGCTATAGATTCCCTGCCACCCACTGGCAATTCTTCTGTGGTTTGGGTATTGTTGGCAGGAATTGCCCCTAAATGACAAAACCTTCATTAGCTCATGATGCATAGTAGAATAAGTATCAGATGATACTCCTGATATTACCTCCTCAGACACTTGCAGTTGTCTGATTTTATATCTTCCATGCTGGCACCACTGCATACTCTCAAGAAATGGGACAAGGGATGTTCTTGGGTCCTTTTTACTGAGAAATAAATTTTAATGGCTAAGTGATGGATCAGTTGGTAAGGAAGATTACAAGATGTTATCTGTAGCCACATTTTTCAATTTGGTTCTTTAGTGCTTTACTTCCCTTAGCTATGTTCTCAGGGAGCCTTGGAAACTCAAAGCTAGTGCATAGTATAGTTTTGCTTTTACTTGCAGTGGAAGAGCAAAATACATGAAACAAGAAAATATGTTTTATGTTTGATGCTACATAGAGTATTTTTTGTTTAACTGATTCATGACCTTTTTCTAAGACTGCTCACCCTTACGGAAAGACTAGTGTATAAAGTCAGCAGGTTAAACAGACCTAGGGATTTCTTCTGCATATCGTTTGTGTCCATTAGGCAAATTAAGTCTACTCACTAGTGGTTTTAACTTGTGCACTCAGAGCCAGATTCTCAGCTGCTATAAATCAGTGTAATTTCAGAAAGTCAATGTCCATTGCTTCATTCCTAGCTGAAGTTCTGGCCCTTGTTTTTTGTTTTGTTTTGTTTTGTTTTTTAAACCGTTCTAAGGTTCATATTTGTGAGTATTTTCAACTTAGGGAGAGATTCTCCCAATTTAACTGCATTGTACCCTTTCTGCTTGGACTTGCACTGCCCCATCACATGTTACTACTGTAGTTCTCAGCGTGCAGCTGGAAAGATCCAAGTTGCACACTACCCGTCTCAGGTCCTGGCCCTGATATCACTTATACTGCTTTTACACTGATTTCAATTGAGTTATTTGTACTGCTCTATATAATATATACCTAAATGTAAGTACAATATTTATATTCAAATTGATTTATTTTATAATTATATGGTAAATGAGAAAGTAAGCAATTTGTCAGTCACAGTGTGCTGTGACACTTTTGTATTTTTATGTCTGATTTTGTAAGCAAGTAGTTGTTAAGTGAGGTGAAACTTGGGGTACACAAGACAAATCAGACTCCTGAAAGGGATACAGTAGTCTGAAAAGATTGAGAGCCACTGATTTACACATTATGAGACTAGTTTTAGGCTAGGCATAAATATGACTACAGTGGACCGGCCAGCATTTGAATGAATTTTCTTGAAAAGTTACAGGAGGGGGAAGACATTTCTTTAAGAACAAACATATTTCTGTTGCATGGATTATCATAAATAATCCTTTCCCTGTGAAGCACGAGCAATCATTTTGGCCTCTGCTTGGGCAACACTTCATTTTTCTAAAATGAATTGTGTTCACATCACATTTCTAAATTTTTGACAGTCGTGGTGTTCTTGCTCGTTTTGAAATCCTGTAATTAGGAATTTATTAGTGAAGCCCATCTTTGTTGTATAATGTGGTCACTAAATACGAAGCACATTGTATGACAATTTAATCATTTTTAATTTCATTTTTAGAAAGCGATAGGCAAATTGGGAGATATTTTTCACTAAGTGACATGCTCCTTTGGGTGCTGTGACTGTGCAAGATTTATCCTTATTTAACTGCTGCTGGCAGAATATCAGAAACGTCTGGATTCTTTATGCTTTGTACTGCAAGAACTAACGAGGATGTTAAAATGATAACACACTGAGAATCTTGGTTTTTAGAAATCTCTTCTTATTTCTGCTGTCCTACTAACGAACTCCTTTTGTGGCACACTGCTTCTTCCAAAACTCAGCAGACTGAACAGAAGTGCTGATCTGTCACCTTTGTAATGAAGGCACATAATGAATGCCCCGATATTGTTTTCGGGTTGTAGATATAATTTGACTTAGTTTGCATGAAAAGTACGCCAAGTTGTCCTGAGAGAATATACTTCTTTTTCTCCTAATAAACAAGATCAAGTCAAGTGCTTTTCACTCATATATGTGCATAACTCCCATTGGCAGTGAGGGACTGTGACAATGAAGACTGTGCATGAGAAGAACAGATCTTTTATGGAGGCTTTTTTTAAAGAAACAAGACAAGGCCTATGAGAACTAAACACACAGATTAATTTTGTTGGCAAAATTCTCTCTTCCAGTCTGCCTGCCAGTTCTTGACTCTGATGTTCTGTCGTTCCTACATGAGCAGAATGATGATAACAATGGCAGTTCCATGCATGCAGGGAAAGCTGAATTTCTGTATGGAATTGGTTTAAAAGAAGATCTCTGAGTTCTGAGAGGAGAATTTGCCTCTGTATTCTTCCTTAAAGCTATGGTAAAATGTAAACATTTATTGTCTTTTTTTTTTTTTAAGTTTTGTCTCTGATTTTTATACAATTATAGGTTTTTCCATGATGCTTGTTACTGTGATATCAAGCACCTCACTAAGCTATTGAATTAATTCCCACCTCAGTGAGGTATAGAAATACCTTCATCCCCATTGTGGCATATAAAGGGTAAGTGACTTCCCCCAAAGTCACACAGGAAGTCAGGTACAGACCGTAGACGACTGAAGTGTCAGTGCAGGGTGTTAGCCACAAGACTTCTCATTTGAGCAACCTGAGGATAAGTGGATATGATTAATTTTTTTTTTTTTGCTTTAATGGGATACTGACAGGATTTTCGGTCTATCTACATGGCTTCTTAAATTAATTTATTAGAGCTGAACAGAGGATGAAAATTCTGTTTCATGAATGATTTTAGGATTTTGAAGTTTGGCTTCATTCCGAATCATAGTGAATCCAAGCATTTCTAAATTCTTCAGGAGGGGAAATTTTGTTTTGTTTGTTTTCGGTTGATCAAAAAGTTTTGTTTTTATTTTGATTGTATTGTAATATATAATACACAAAATAAAAAAAATCCAAAACAAAAAGTGTAAAATTGAAATGTTTCATTCTGAAAATGTCAAAATGAGACATTTCTATATTGTTGGAACTTGCTTCCTGATTTTCTTCTTAAATGAAACTCTGGAAAAATCTACCTGATTTCATGGTGATTCAATTTTGATAGAATATGGTTCCATTCAAGTTTCTCTGACCAGCTCTAGAATTTACTTTGGCATGATTTTAGCCAATGCATTGCAACAGAGATTTTGGTCACCAGTGCTACCATGGCAATCCTACTCTTTTTTTAAGCAACGTTATCAGTGAAGAGAGCTATAAAACAGTATTGTACAATATGGCTGACGGTCTTGTGACAAGGTAGAAAAGTGCTCCTCACGCCTCTGCTCATGAGGGGTTACAACTCAAACCCCTACTTGTCACATGTGTGGTTGAGGGTGGGGATATAAAAGTAAAGGGGAAATGGCAGCAGCGGTGACTGCCTAGATCAGGGATCTCAAGCTCAGAAAACCACGAGGGCCACCCGAGGGCCGCATCACTGAAACCTTTTCATACAATGATACAAAAGTGTGGTCAAAAATGAAAAAAATGAAGAGTAATATAGTATGCTATTAAAAGTCAATGTATTAACTTTTTTAAAACTGTAATACGAAGAGGGTTTTTAATAAAATATAAACACCTGTAACTATTCCTTATATGGTCAGTAACACTGATGATGATCTACACTAACAGTCTATCAACATATCTGTAATGTCAGGAACTTTTTAAAGTAACTATTCATACAAAATACATTGCCACTTTTAACAAACAGTCTTCCCAACTACTTACAGCAAAGAATCATACATGCTGAACTTCATACCTGAGACTGCTCGTCTAGTCCATGAGCCCCCACCCCTGCCCCGCCTCTTCCCTCCCCCATTCCAACCCCTTCCCCAAAGTCCTCGCCCCAACTCCGCCCCCTCCCTGCCCCTATTTCAATCCCTTCCCCAAATCCCGGCCCCAGCCTCCTCCCCTGAGCATGCCGTGTCCCCACTCCTCTGCCCAGGAAAGTCCTAAGCGTTGCGAAACAGCTGTTTGGTGCCTGGAAGTGCTGGGAAGCAGGTGGAGGAGCGGGGACGGCGCACTTGGTGGGTGGGGGAAGGAGGGATTGCAGTGGGGAGGAGAGCTTGGCTGCTTGTGGAGTCAGCGCCTCTGGCGGGTCTCAGGAAATAACTCTACAGGTCTCATGCGGCCCGCAGGTTGCATGTTTGAGACCTCTGGCCTAGATGGAGTGGTATCATTTCCCCTCCCAGCTAGCTTAGAAGCTGAAAAATTGGAACCCACTCTTCAGAGTGGCTTGTTTTTGTTGGGAGTCCTCTTTTTATGTATCCATAAAAGCATGTCCTGAGCCCAGGGAGTGAAACTACTGTTGGTGATTCTTCTCATCGTCCTGTGGGTTTTACTGGCAATACTTCAAGTATATACTTGTTTCCACAAAACCAATACATGCCACAGATGCACAGCTTTGTGCTTGTGCCCACTTTTTATTCCAAAATATCCAGTAAGTTGTATATCCCCACTTTGTTTTAAGGGATGTGCTGGCCGCCACTTCCTGCAGCCCCCTTTAGCCTGGAGCTGCGAACCGCGGCCAGTGGGAGCCACGATTGGCTGAACCTGTGGAGGCGGCAGGTAAACAAACTGGCCTGGCCCGCCAGGGGGCTTACCCTGGTGGACCACATGGAAAGGTTGCCAATCCCTGAACTAGAGTTTATTTCAGCTTTAAAATCTCTCTTTAAAGCAGAGAGTGTTTGTTCTCCTGCTAATAATACCTGACAGCACTATTCATCTGTATTTATTACTAATTACTATTGATGATTGTATATCCGGGCATTCTTTTAATGCATCCAGCTGTTAAACACTTCTCCATAATACCTCCATGGTAGGTGCTTTTAGAATTTCAGTAGCTACACTGCTGTTTATGTAAGTGATTCATCCTGAAAGGAAATTGTAGAAAATTAAATACAGATGTTAAGGGATCAGTGCAAGTAAGAATTCAGCTTTACTCAGTTAATGTTGCTCACATTTCCTTTCTGATACTCAGTTTGTCTTTCTAGAAGGTTCTTATTTCTTTTTGATACCTTTCTTTCCTTGCTGTTAGAAACTCATTAGTGTTGGAAATAAATTGGATCATCATCACCACTACTTACTGTAAAAAATAATCTGTTTTTAGAAGGATTGTGGTCCCCATCCTGGTCCTATGGAGGTCAGTGGATGTTTTGATACTGCAAAGTGCTGTGTTCCTCTAGCAGGGTGCTCAGGCCAAAGTATTCAGATCCAGGTGACTAATTTTAGGCACATAAACTTGTATTTCTAAATAAGTGATCTGATTTTCAGAGCCACTAAAGCCAATGTTAGTGTGTGGTTGTTCATTACCTTTGAAAATCAGACCATTTATTTAGGTGCCTAAATATGGACTTGGGTGAATGCAATTAGGCACCAAGATTAGAACATTCTATCTGAGCATGCTGCCTAGAAAATGATTAAATATATGTTCAAAAATATTCTCAGCAACTTCTTTCTGTGCTTTCATCATATCATCAGGTACCTAAAAATAGACCTCTGGGCTATCATTATTAAAGAGTTAATATGATAAGACAAACAAATTTAAAAGCCAAGTTCACTGTGACAAAATTTATTTAGATCACTTTTGTCTGTAAAGTGAGCAATACCATAGCTGATGTTTCCCCTTAGACCATACTAATGTGCAGTGGTTTTTCAGTGTTCACAAATAAAGACTTCTAGATACCTGTCAGTAAGCATATATATATGTATACATATATATATATATATATACACCCTCAGTCAGCAGCCACTAGAATCCGACTGTCCAGCTCTGAAGGCAGCAGCACAGAAGTAAAGGTGGAATGGTATGGTATTGCTACCCTTCTGCGCTGCTGCTGGTGGGGCACTGACTTCAGAGCTGGGCACTTGACCAACAGCCGTCGCTCAACTGCCTCCCAGCTCCGGAGTCAGCACAAAAGCAAAGGTGGCAAGACCGCAACCCCCTAAAATAACCTTGTGACCTCCCTGCAACTCCCTTTTGGCTCAGAACCCCCAATTTGAGAAAGTCATGTCTGTGCCGTGAAATCTGTATAGTATATGGTTAAAGCGCACAAAAGACCAGATTTCATGGGGGGAGACCAGATTTCACGGTCCATGATGCATTTTTCATGGCCGTAAATTTGCTGGGCCCTATTTGTAGAGCCCCCAGTGCGGTCAAACAACTAAGAGCCAGATTGTGCCCAGCCTTTATGCATGAGAACAAAGGTGGGGAAGAAGAGTATCCCTCCTCCGCCCATTGCACCCTTGTTTAGGAGCTGGGCACAGTCATCTTTATGAGTTGGATTCTCAATGGAAAGACATTGACTTTGTTGGGCTTTGCATTAGGCACTATATTCCCATAGTACATGGACTACATAACAATAGTCCTGCTTTTGGTGCTATATGTTCCAGTGGGAGTGATCCATGGCCTCATCTACGCCAGCTAGCAGTAAGAAAGGGCATGGCAAATTGCTAGAGGTCTGTGGAATGCCCACCCTCCCACAAGACCCCTGGAGACAGTTCCTGCGTGATCTCCTGTGGTGGGTTGTGGCTTAAAGTAGCAATTGGGCCATCACTATTCAGGGCCAAATTCTAAGCCTCAGAGGCAGACTTCCATTGTACTTTCTCGGAACTTCCTTGATTAAAGAACTGAAAAAGAAAAGAAGCAGCAAATGTTCCATGCTTTCTCCCTGAATAGTAGAAGCATTGATCAAACGTAAACCACAGGCATGACATATATAATGAAATGTCACTTTGCAGAAAGAAGACCCTCAAGTGATAGATAATTAAAGAAATAAGTTCCACTCCATCAGTATAACAGTCTAAGCATTCAAAAGCATTTGATCAAGTATGGTCTAGGATGCAATTTTGAAGTCTTTGTTTCTTCAATGTTGTTACAAATGGAGATTTCATTTTCTGTTCACAGATAGGAATTTCTAATTTATTTATGGATAGTTCTAGAAAATTGCAATTTTGCACTGACTGTTTTTTCCCACCTATTATGGCATTTATGGCAGACAACATTTGCATTCAAGTAGGAAAGATAGCCTGAAGGGTAGAGATGGCATTCCGGGTCACGGACTTTTCTGCAAATGATAGAATGTTTTCTTTCTTTCTTTTGCTCTTGTTCATGCTCCCTCTTTCTTTCCCCCCCATCTTCAGTGTTGATAAATTCATCTTGGATCAGGCCTCTCAACCATCCATGCTCAGTGAAGATATGAAATTAATTGGGAATGCTTTTGTGTCAGATTAGGAGATGGAATTTATGGAAGGTGTATTTAAAAGCGTTACTGAGGGCAAACGCCTGATCTCAGTTACACTAACATAAATCTGAAATAACGCTATTGATGTGAGTAGATCTAACCTGGGTTTACAGCAGGATAAATGAGAGTTTCATTTGGACCTGACTGTTTCAGTGAATCACATGCAGTTGGTTTTTCACACTAGGGGAGCTATGAAGTACAGCGTTCTATTTTATTACTGAAGACATGCTCATTTTGGAGTACTTTCTTAAATCGTGGGAGACCTGCAATTTAACAATGAAAGCTTTCTTTCATGCATTCTTATCAAGTATCTGCCAATGCAGAGTGTAAAGGTAGAATGCCAATTGTCAAAGCCATACTTTTCTTGTTGTATCTTTTTCAGCCTTAGTATCTGGGTACCAGATTGTCACTGAAGCCATTCTTAAGAACATAATTTGTTAGGCCATATGAAAAATCCTTCATCTGTCACTCATATTAAATCAGCATTCAGTGTTAACCAAAACAGCATCAAAGCATTTTATAGGTGAAATCATTAATTGAGAATAAAAATGACCATTTTTTAATATAGAACAATCTGTGAACATGCATAAAAGGGTTTATACTGACTTAATTGGCAATCATGTGAGCTCTGGTCATCTCAGAGTGTGTTAGTTCCAGGATGTGGAAATACCATAAAAGATCACATCTCTAGCCCTGTGTGGATATAAAATTTGGATCCGTGTCCATCCGCGATCTGCAAACATTATCCACGGATATCCGCATCTGCAGCGATTGGGAGATATAAAGCGGATATCCACAGATTTTCGGGACTCTACACATCTCACATTATTTTAGCTCTCTGAGGTGTAACAAGCCCATGAAACACAAATATTGAGATAATTGATGTGTACCTGTGGAGCCTGCAGTCTACAGGGGTCATTCTCTCCAGGACAAGTTCTCCAGAATTTACTAGTTATTTAAATCGATAAGATTTTGTAGAGATTTAATGAGGTTCTATATTTAAACCATGCTATAGCATTTTATACTTAGGAGGCTCATTTGTCTTTCAGGATGGTGGAATTTTGCAATTACATGTCCAAAGAGGTTTACATGTCCAAAGAGGATCTTTTATAGGTCCAATATGTGAGTTGAATGGAGAGAAGAGAGAGATTGGGCAAGTTTGTAGGACAATAGGAGGAATATTCTGAAGAAGGAAATTACTTCAGAGGTTACTGCTGCCAATAAGAGTTTCAACTGAGCTCAGTATGTAGTGTGCAAATTAGAGAGTCAAAAGAATCAGCTAGCCAAAGGGACTTATTCTACCCTTTTGCAGACCTACTTCCACACATAGTTTTGCAAATGTCTGAATGACACAAGAGTAGTATACTATTTGGTATATTTTCCTGGCTTTCTAAATGCGCACTTTTGAGAGTTAAATAATGATGGGGTCTGTGGGCCAAACTCTGCTCTCATTTACACCTGTGCTACCTTATTCATCTCAATAAGGTTGTGTCGGTTTAAATGAGACCACAATTTGTCTCTTTATCTTAATGATTTTTTAAATTATTTTTGATCAAATAGGACCTTATTATCCCATAATTTTGCCATTCCATTGTTCTTTGCTTATATTTGTTTTCTGTTTTCATTGTTCTCACTGACAAATTTCTCTACTCTATACATTGTGCTATATTGTGGATAGTGAATTAAAAGAAATGCAGATGTTCCACTTGCATAGGCCTTTGTATTTCCCTGTTAACCACAAAAAACCCAAACATATAAAAAACAAACAAATAAAACCTACACAAAACAAAACAACCCAAACCTCAGTAGGTTTTGGTGTACCTAAGTCTAAATCTTATATTAAACTATATGTTAGTCTATTGTTTGCTTTATATTATCCTTCTTGTTTTGGATAATTGGACACAGTATTGTGTCCATGTATTAAACTTCAATATATAGATATTGTAAAAAATACCACTGTGTAAAGAGTTACTGTTTATTCAGGCATGAGAAAACATACATTGATCCAATAGTTCAGCCAAAACCTGATTTTTGTCAAGGACAACAAACACATATATTGAGCATAAATACTTTTGGCAGCTAGCACCATCTGGCTTCAAGGCAGAAATGGATGAGTGGAAAACATCAGCATAATACTGAGCTAATAAGGCTTAGGCACTTGCTGTATAGAAAGAACATAGGAGTTACAGTTACATTAGTCAGGATAAAAATTACAAAAGCTATTGATCCTTCTGCCATAGGGCATAAGCTGATCATCAGCGGGGGTCAGTTAGGAGTTTTGATCGAGCCCCCCAGAATTAGTATTGCATAATTGGCCAACAGCACTGTGGGTTGTTCAGATCTTCAGCTGAAGCATCAAGTAAGGCCACTGTTAGAAATATTATTGGGCTTGTCTGGTATGGCAGTTTCCACAGTATGGTACCAGGTGTTCACAAAAGAGTTTAAAATATTCACTTTCTAGAATCTTTTGCCATCAATTCTGAGCAAATTGTTGTCATTATTTACTAAAATCAGGAGCAGTTCACTACTAGTCTGTCTGTGTATATCGTATGCCCACTGTGGTTGTAGCTTGTCTCAGAGAAACTAATTGTCTATAATATTTCTATATAATTATACATTTAGACATATCCTTAGCTGGCATAAATCAACATATTTTATGGAAGTCAGTGAAGCTACAGCAATTTACAATAGATGAGGATCTGGTCCATAATTTGATATATATACTAAAGAAATTTAAATAAAAGTCACAGGTAACTACAGATGCTTTCCATATCTTAATAACATTTAATACAATGATTCTTGTTTAATACTTAATATTTGAGCATTCTACAAAACGTGAATGTAAAAGGAACTAGGAATTACATGATAAAGTGATATTAGCACATTTATTTATGTTGGCACTTTAGGTCACAATTTGGGGCTAGATTCACTACAGCTGTCACAGGGAGATGTAAATTGCACTCTGTGAGTCTTTCTGGCCCCAGGCAAGGTTTTCTTCCAAAGGAATTGTTATCTCCCTCCACCTCCCTTAGGGTTTGCTTAGGAGCAGCTTTAGGCTATGACTGGAATTTCATCAGCAGAGACTGCTGAAGGGGCTATACTGACCCAGTGTATTTCCTGGCTGAGCTGGCCATGCCACTTGCCCATCCAGGACTACAAACATGTTGGTCTGTGTGAATGTCAGTCTGGAGTGCAGACCAGACCAGTGAGGGGTTGTGTCACAACCTGCCCTGTAACCTTGAGTGCCTCACAATGCTTTGCTCTTGTAGCTTCCAACCTAGGCCCTGCTCAACCAGCCTGCCAACATGGATGCCACACCCTGTGTGCTAGCCAGCCCTGGTTCAGCAGCTCTGACCCAGCAGCCTGTCTGCAGCCCTGCAGCCCCACTCTGGCTTCAAGCAGCCTTGGTTACTACTTGCAGGGTGACCCAAACACACTCCCCAGCCGGAATTTCCTCTAACGGACAGTTCAGAGAAATAATACGGTTCGTTTATTCTTGTAAAGACACAGAACAAACCACAGCTTATTAACATAACTGGGAGTAAATATACTCTTCTATGTAAACACAGCACTGAGTTGGTTTATAGTAAAAATGAAACAAATTTATTAACAAAATATATATAGAATTAAGTGAGTTCAAGTATAAGGAATGAAGGTAGAGTTACAAGTAAAACAAAATATGCTCTAAACGTCTAAAATGTAATCTAGCAAAACACAGGCTTTTCTCAAGGTGATTTCTCTCACCAGTCATTCTTCCCCCCAGCTATGACTGACTTTTCCTCAGGACCTTCCACAGAAGTACAAGGTGCTGGCTTTCTTTGTTGTCTTAGGTAAACAATCTTTATGTAAGTAGGTTTCTCACCTATATTTAATTCCAGAGACGTCAATCTCCCCTTGGTTGAAGGACCCATATTTCTCAGCTTGCAAGAGCTCTTTTCCCTTTTGTCTGTCTAGTGATGGATGCCAAAGATGGCTTCTGCCTTTGCTTATATGTCCCAAAGTTCAATGGCCTTGCTTCAGTTGGTAGGAAGCCCTCCTGTGTGCTCTGCTTGCTGTGTTCCCCAGGAAGCTGAGTTCATCTTGTTCTTCCCTCTCTGTGCACTTCCCTTCCCCTACATGGTTTCTGTATAAATGGGGCTTCCATTGTTTGATTCCACCATGCTTAATTTATATAAGAGACAGGTATATATAACTGTGACATTACCTCCTGTCTGGACAGACATGCAGCCGAATACCAATGAGTATCCGTAATTCCTTATATAGTGTTAATACATAAATTTCATAGTGATATTAATCACCAGTGTGTCATTAGCTTCCAGAAAACACATCACTCTGTACTCTTTTATAATACAGTAATATTGTATACAGTTGTTTGATTCTGTGGCTTATCACTTCAGGTTCAGCCCTCCTCTCTCTATAGACCAATAAACCTTGAATTTGTTGAAATAAATTCTTTTGAAAAGTAAAACCCAAACCAAGCTTCTCTCTCCTGCTGGGTATAGATGCCGTGCTGTCTTCTGCTGTGTGGCTTGTTTTTACTCCTTGTTAGCTTGATGCGTCTGTTTACTGCTTATATGTAAATTGAGGTAAACACACATTCCTTTCTTGAGCATAGACCTATTTAACAACTCCCTCTGACATACCTGGATCGAACACATTTTAGTTATAATTCCAGCTTATATTCATAATTCTTAATACCCATTGCGTGCATACGTCATGCAAGGATATGAATGATCAGAGACTTATTAGTTTTCACACGATACCTTACAAGGCATACTTTGTCCAAAGATTATTACAATAGTGTGTAGGGTGTGAATAGAGAGGTGCTTCGTGTCACAGAGGACCACTATAACTTTTCCTCCCACCACATCCTTCCAGCAGAATGTAGGCTGCAGTTATTTTCTGTGAACACAACCCATTCCTATAGTAGATTGTCTTCTGTAAGTGCTTGCATAAATTTATGCTGGCAAAAACTGGTATGTACCTTTGCTGAATTTAGTCCAGGATGTTCACGCTGTTAAGAAACATGAAATATTCTATATAAATAATTGAACTGAGCTAATTTTACATAATAATTTAGCAACACAGAATAGATACAGACATGGGTGCCAAGTTTGTATAATTTTTGGTGGTGCCCAGAACGGGTCTATGCAGAGCCGCCCCATCCATAGGATGGACTTGGGCAACTGGCCAGGACCCCGCACTCTGGGGACCCCGCGCTTCAGGGGGATGCAGAATTCAGGGCAGCCTGCAGGGCTAGCGGGGGGGGCCTGGTGCTGCCAGCAGTAAGCAACCCAGCCCCAGCCGGCCCCGCGCCGCTCTGCTAGCTCGTAGCATCACTCGGGGGAGGAGGCGGAAGCTGGAAAGAGGCAGGGTGAGAGCTTGGGGAAGGGGTGGAAGGTGGTGGGAAGGGGCAGAGTGGGGGCCTAGCACGGGCGGGAAGAGACGGATTGGAAGCTTGGCAGAAAGGGTGGAGTGAGGGCGTAACGGGCGGGAGGAGGCGGAGTGGGGCGGGCTGGGGCCGGGATGCTCGCTGCTCCTGGTGCCAGGCCCCCTGTTATCGTCCCAGGCTGCCTTGAACCCCGCATTCCCCTGAAGCACAGAGCCCCCCAAAGTGCACGGCCCAGGATGGTTGCTCGGTCCATCTTATGGATGGGACGGCTCTGAAAATATAAGCCCAAACATTGGTAGAGCCGGTCCCACCTTCCTGAATATTGGTGGAGCATGGGCACCATCGACCTATATAACTTGCCACCTATGGATATAGATGAGATAGTCATCAACTAGCTCAAAATTATATTTATGTCCAGAGATATTTAAAAGTCTGAGAGGTTTTCTATAACAGAGGATACTCAGACTCCTGATCAGATAGTTCACACGTTCACTAATACACATCATTCTGTTTCTGATGTTTAATATGTGGGTGACTGAAAAAAAAAACCCTTTCCCTTTATAATGTTAAAATATTTGCAGTTGGAGTCTGGGTACCTGCCTACTTTAGGCAGTGATAAACATTTCTGACTAGAGTGAAATATCGCTAAGATTTCTGTAGTGCCTAAATAAAAACCATGGAAGATGTTTACAATTAATTTCCAGTTTTTTTATCTTTTTTTGTGTGTGCAAAATACAGCAATACTTCACAACTAGTTTCTTATCTTGTTGTATGTTTTTACACATCAGAGAAAAATCCTTAAATAAAACAACAAAACAACAGCAAGGCTTGTTTCTTTATGTAATTCCCCATTCCTCTGCTTTTGTATCAATTGAACACTCTCACCTCCTTCCCATCCTCTCTGTAAAACGGATTCCTTCACTCAGAGTCTTTAGTGATGACCCACAAGTTACCATATATTAACAGTATTATTGTATTATTTATTAAGCACTGAAAACATAATAATATTGTAACCATCAAGATCAGTATGTGCTGTAAATGAGTAGCCACATGATGTTGTTAACCTTAACTCTGAATTTCCTGAGTTTGTTATGCTTGTGTTGGAGATAATTACAACATCCCTTTGATGTTTTTACCTTTAGTATAAATGACATGTTCTTGATCTTAATTCCATTTCAGGGTAGTTTTATCTGGGGATTTCCTTGATGGGTTAATCTCTCTCTCTCTCTCTCTCTTTTATTTGATGGACATGGTTTTTCTGTCACTGCTGTGACCAGAGGTAACTCCATTGAAGTTGATGGAGTTTCCCTGATGTAAAAGCAGGGTAAAAGAGAGGAAAATCAGACTTGCCAAGTCTACCTGATGGTACCATCTTTGATGAGGAAGATTTTGAACTGAGATATTTGATCTTTCTTGGCAAGGAGAGTGAATCCAGCGTGAATAGTGTATTTCCCTGGTAACTGCCACTTTCCTACAACCTTCAGGCAGTGGGCATGTGGGTCAGAGACCGGCAACTTGATGGGCATCATTTTAATCAGTATTTTCCAGTGGTGTCAGAGTAAATCGTGACCCTGGCTGATGGAACCAACAAACATGTCTCTTGCTGAACCTCACTGACAAATGCAACAGAACCACATAATTACATACATTCAGCTACAATTAATAACTTATATCCCAAAGTTTTAAGAAACATTATGACTAGAAAACAATTGTAATGTGGCCAGCAAAGTGACAACAGAAGGGGTAGGGGGAGTGCTGAACTCTGAGACTATGGTATTTTGAAGGAACTGAGGGAAGTGGGACCAGAGCTCATTGTATAACCTCCCACTGAATTTTCACAGCTTTCCAAAGAGTCCAGGTTTCAGGTTGAGAATGGCTAAGGCCCAGATCGTCAAAGGTATTTACGTGCCTAATTCTCATGAAAATCAATGAAAATTAGCTGCCCAAATACCAGGGAGATTCTGGGCCTACGTTCCTAAGAATGTTTGCAGAGAATGTTTGAAGAAGAACAGATCTTTTCTGTTGTGAGTTGGAGCAGATCAAACCCCACAGCAATTGGCTAATATTCTCAAACCTGCAGTATGTAGGGTTACTTCAAGCAATGTCAGTCATCTAAGTTGATTTTAGAAAAGCCATACCAGCCTTCTCATTGATGCTCCTTCCTTTTGTTCTTCCTGTGTTGTTGTTTGTTTTTGTTTTAAAGCACTGTGCATATTCGTAATGCTCCACAAATGAAAAACATATTTTTGCATTATCCCTGATTAACGTCTTTGTGTACAATTATGAAAATATATATGCTAATTAGTTTTGCCTCTCAGACTCCTGGTAAGTTGCGGCAGCGGCCACCAGTGCTGCAAAGGTTGGGCACCACTGCTCCAGGGAGTGTTAATATGTGACTGTACCTGTTAGAATCATGCAACTGGAAAAGATTCACTGTTTCCTTTCATTATTGTTGGTGTCGCATTAACGACTCTTTGAAAAGAAAAATAGAGGAAGTGGTAAAAGAATAAAGCCTCTGGGTCAGATTAAGCTTTGAGTTACATCAGTGCAAATCTGGAGTAATTATATGTACTTCTGGTTGGCTGTATATGGCTCTCTCTACTTATGCTAAATGAACTGTGTTCATTGCTATAGAAAAGGCAAGCACAAGCAGCATACATACTTATTTACTTAAATTGAACTAGAACCTTTTTATATAAAAACAAGCACAATATAAATAACTATTATATTATCTGGTTACATGTAAACTTTCTACTATGTTGCTTATTGGTTATTGCTGGCAGAGAGCTTGTTAACTAGAGAGAATCCAAATGTTAAACACACTGTAAGGAGATCTTAGGCCTGAGCTCAGTTATTGGAAGACAGTACTTATGCTGTGTGTGTCAGAGTGCAGTCTCCTAATAGGAGACCTGTGTCTTCAACAAATGGAAACCCTGGAGGTCATCTCTTCAGATTATTTAGTGGCCAGAAAGTTTAAAATAAAGGATGATTTTATGGTTAAGACACCAGACTGGGTCTCACTATTTAATTACTGGCTCTGATGTAGATTCCTTGTGTGGCCTTGGACAAGGCACTTAATCCATTTGTGTCTCCAATTCCCATCCCTTAAAAGAAGGATAATAATGTGTCCCTTCTCTTACACTTGTCTTTCCTGTCTATTTAGATTGTAAGCTCTGTGGGGCAGGGACTGCCTCTTCCTATGCATTTGTACACAGCCTAACATGAAGGGGTCTTGACTGAGCGCTGAAGCCACCACCATAATAAATAGATAGCTTAATAAAGAATCATACAAACATTAATGATAAATCATTAATAGTTCCTGTGCCATCTTGGAGCCAAGCATATATTACATTGGTGCAATCACAGTATTTCATTCTGTATTCATTAGATCAGTTAGAATGTGTTGCCAAATTTTATTCCATTTCATTTTGGGGAATGAATGGGATTAGCATTACATTTTATTCTAATATTTCTAAATACACCTCTACCTTGAGCCAAAAAATCTTACCGTGTTGTAGGTGAAACCGCGTTATATCGAACTTGATTTGATCCTCCGGAGCGCATAGCCCTGCCCCCAAGGAGGGCTGCTTTACCGCGTTATATCCAAATTTGTGTTATATCGGGCGGTGTTATAATGGGGTAGAGGTGTATCAATTTTGGTATCTAGCTGAAACGCATTAAAGGTTATTATAGGTATAAAACACAAACTGTTCTGCCTGCAGTATTTTTACATTTCTTATTAGATTAGTTGATTATACTGGATTCTAGAATTACAATACAGTTGGCTGGGATCAGTGGTTGCCATGGTGAAAGTCTGTTACGACTCGTAAACTTCAAGCTGATTTCACTATCTGGTGATTTCAATGGACTTGTGATTATTTAGATATAGTTCTAGAAAGTGAAAGATTTTAAACTGTAGGGTGAATACTGATTGGCCCACAATAATGTCAGGACTTTTCTACTCAGCTGTTTCTGTTTTGAGGTCAGTTGGTGGTAACTGCCAAGTGTCTTGACATTGGGCATATCTGTGTTACTGCTGTCCTCGATAGGTCAGTTTATAGCTGTAATAGTGGATCAATTCAGGTTTCTTAAGCCCTGAATATAATGCAAACATTTGTCTTGCTACTGACTGATACTTTAATGAGAGACAAGGTGAGTGAGGTAATATCTTTTATTGGACCAACTTCTGTGGATGAGAGAGACAAGCTTCTGAGCCATAAAGAGCTCTTCTTCATATCTGGTAAAGGTACTCCCAGCGTCCCAGCAAAATGCATGGTGGAACAGATTATTTAGCATAAGTAATTAGCACATACTCTAAGGGACCACTGAAGGTAGAGTGGCCCATTAACATCTCTGCAATCATAGGACAGAAAGAGAGAGTTACAGATTGTTGTAATAAGCCAAAAGTCCAGTGTCTCTGATCAGTCCATGATTTTTAGTGACTAGCAGAGTTATGAATTTAAGATCCCAGGCTCATCTTTTGAAAGTGTTGTGCTGGTTTCTTTTGAGGGTGAGGACTGATGGGTTAGATATAAAATGATCACTTTATGAAAGCATTCATGCACAGATAATGAGTGCTTTTGCCTTTTATTATTTTCTGAGAGCATAGTGATTCTCTGGTTTCACCCACATAGTTGTTATCGGGGCATTTAGTGCACTGGATGAGGGATACTACATGTTGTGTAGAATCCAGGGATCTTGAAAGGTGTGTTGTGGGGAGCATAGTAGCAGTGGTGATAGGTCTGCAGGATTTGTATCTATTGTTCTGGCAGAGACTGGTGCCGCTTTGAGTTGGTGTGTCCTGGTCTGTGAGGAGCTTTCCTCTGATGATAAGCTTGGAGAGGCCGGGGGATTGTTTGACAGCTGGAAGAAGGGTTCAGGAAGATTTCTTTCAGGCTAGGTTTCCCATAGAATATGGAGTTGTAGTTGTTTGATTCCCTGTATCGGTTCCAGTGTAGGGTGCTAGGTTTGTGATCAGAGTGGTTTTTATTTCTGTATTAAAGCAAGATCTCTCTCCAGGTATTTGGTAACCCATTCCATGATGTGAGCTGCTTCTTTGATGGAGTGTCTTTTGTTTGGTAAAGCTGGTTTTAAGAATGTGTATATCCTGGTATTTTAATGGAAGTTAGATGTAGAAAGATTTACATATTTTGCCTGTTTCTCTCCCCTGTAAGACTCTAGAAGTTAATGTGGTTGCATAGGTGCAGTTGGAAGAACTGAGCCTAACTTGCCTAGTACTGGCCAAATTCTGCTATCAGTCACACCTGTGTCACCTCACTCAAGTTACCCAGCAGTAACTGAGGGAAGTACTAAACTCAATTGACCAAATTCTGCTATTAATTAATTAGAGATATACCAATGTCCTAGAACTGGAAGAGACCTTGAGAAGTCATTGAGTCTAGCCCCCTGTCTTCACTAGCAGGACCAAGTACTGATTTTTGCCCCAGATCCCTAAGTGGCCCCCACATGGATTGAACTCACAATGTTGATTTTAGCAGGCTAATGCTCAAACCACTGAGCTATCCCTCCCCCCAAATTTCTGTTTGTCCTGATCCAGTGAAACACTTAATACATGCTTACCTTTAAGCATATAAGTAGTCCCATTTCAAGTTAGGGTTGTGCTTAAGTGTTTTGCTGTATCAGGCCATCTGGTTACTGTTCATCAGAGTAAATCTGGAGTTTGGGCCATTATATGTCTTCGGCATAGTTTTCAGATACTCAGTGTGTGTCTTTGTCATTGTTATATTTTCATTAGCATTTACCATCTCAGAGACTGTGAGTAGCATTACCAGAAAAAGAATCATTGTGCTACTCAGTGTCCATTAATTAAAGGAGAATCCTCAACAAAGTTTATATGACCTTTGCCCATATTTTCAGAATTCTCCATCAATTAATGTGATTTAGGATTCTGTTGGGGAACTGGAATTTCAGCATTATTCAGATAATAACCAGTGGTCAGCTGTTCACTGTTATAACAGTAAGATAGTTAATAATACAGTAGATATGCTCTGATAAATAATATTTGATAGCCCACATTAGCATTTCTTAGGAGAGAAATCTGAGGCTTCATTTGTTATGAAAAGTAAAGATGATTCAATTTCTTAACAACTCTTTGGCGTTCCTAAAACATTACTACAAAATGCAGTATAGAGTAAAACTTCTCTAATCTGCAATCTTTATAATTCACACAGGGTTACTGACTTCTTCCTACCTCTAAGGAAATATTTTAATATTAGTGTGCAGCTTTTGTAACCGCATCTGTTTCATTTACTAATTCATAAAATTCATGATGAATCTCCCAGTCAACAGTCACTGGAGTCAATTAATAAGTTACTACTCTGGACTAAAATTCCCTACGTCTGCATAAAAGACAAAGTATTTGTGGTTTGCTGACTAGTTTCTCAGCTGATGTAAATTCACATACCTCCATTTAATCATTTGTCAATGGAGTTTGGCCCTATGTGGGCAGAATTTGAAGTGGCTGGGAAGATTAAATCCATTCTTCAATACAGAATCATGCTGCACTGCTAATATATGGACCCATTCTCCTTTATTGTCTATTGAGTAAAATAGTATCCACAGCTCCTTTATGCCACTTGCATGAGATCCTGGGGCCACTGAATTGTGAAGGATATGACAGCCCTCTCCATTTGTGTGAGCCTCACCCATAAAGAAAAATGATTAGTTCTTTTCATAACCTGACTCCGTGTATTCAGAGTGCAAAATAAATATAATCAACCATACAGTTTACCTGAAACAATCTTATTGCATCATTCTTTATAAGCATCTTCCATTCTGATGTAACACGATCTTCTTAAAAAGTTGCAGAAAATGGAGGATATGAAATCTAGATTATTTTTCACAGGTGGAATACTGCATTAATGGAGCGGCATAATCCAATCATGAGTTTATGGACCCCAGAAACTATATGATATGAGAGCAAATATTTGCATTTAAATATCTGAATCATGCTGAAGTTATTATTTGTGGCAAAGGATAAAGTGACATATTGTTATATCAATATGGACGTCTTTGGTTTTCCACAATGAGTAGCACTGTTAGGTCAATTCTAAAATGGAGCCTTAGAGTCAATTTGATTATGCAAATATTGCCTTACTACCATAGGTCTGGTATATGCCTCACAACTGAATGTATTCTGTTATGATAGTTCATTATGTGGTATAAAGACTCAGATGTTTAGTGACATCACTGGAAATACTGAATCTCTTTATAACCTGTGACAGAGTGGAAATTTTCTAGAATATTTTTGATTCCTGTGTGTGCCTCAGTTTTCCTCTCTACTTTGCATTGCTCTTCAGTGGGTGTAAAAGGGTTAAAAAGCTTTTCATGGGGCAGAGCAGGAAATATGAGGTGTTGGTCACTGGCTGGGGAGTAATTTATGGGCCCTTAAAGGACAGGCTGAAACTGATCCATAAGAATCAAGGATCTGCAAAGATAATGGGAGCCACAATGACTGAACATAAAGAACAGGAGTACTTGTTGAACCTTAGAGACTAACAAATTTATTTCAGCATGAGCTTTCATGAGCCTACAGCTCACTTCTTCGGATGCATAGAATAGAACACACAGACAGGAGATATTTATACATACAGAGAGCATGAAACGGTGGAAGTATGCATACCGACAGGAAGAGTCTAATCAATTGAGATGAGCTATCATCAGCAGGAGAAAAAAAACTTTTGAAATGATAAATAAGTTGACCCATAGAAGGTGTGAGGAGAACTTAACATAGGGAAATAGATTCAATTAGTGTAATGACCCAACCATTCCCAGTCTCTGTTTAGGCCTGAGTTAATTATATCTAATTTGCATATTAGTTCAAGTTCAGTAGTCTCTCTTTGGAGTCTGTTTTTGAAGTTTTTTTGTTGCAAAATTGCCATTTTCAAGTCTGTCACTGAGTGGTTAGAGAGGTTGAAGTGTTCTCCCACTGGTTTTTGAATGTTATGATTCCTGATGTCAAATTTGTGTCCATTTATTCTTTTGCGTAGAGACTGTCCGGTTTGGCCAATGTACATGGCAGAGGGGCATTGCTGGCACATGATGGCATATATCACGTTGGTAGATGTGCAGGTGAACGAGCCCCTTGTGGCGTGGCTGATGTGGTTAGATCCTATGATGGTGTCACTTGAGTAGATATGTGGACAGAGATAACAACAGACTTTGTTGCAAGGATAGGTTCCTGGGTTAGTGTTTATGTTGTAAGAATGACTGAACAGTTGACACTTATCCATGGAACTCTCTGGCAGGCAGAACATGTGAACTCAACATACATATGCAGGTTTTGGACAGTGGACCAAAGGGTGACATGTGGCTGGGAAAAGAGTTAGCTTTTGGAAAAGACAGAACAGCTCTCACCTTGGACTGACAGAGACAGGGGGACATGGGTGCTGCATGCACCCCCCCGTTTGGTGAGGCTAGCCCCCTGCCCTGCCTCTTCTACCTGAGACCCTGCCCCCACTTCACTCTTACCTGCTGGCGCCTGGAGCAGCCCAATCAGCCGGTGCCGAGCCTTCAGCTTGGGCCACCCAGAGAAGCACTGAGCTTCGCCACAGCCCAGCCCCGGAGCTGCAGTGGCAAGCATTAGTGGAGGTTTAGGGAGGCTTAGCCTCTCCCAGCCTCCATTACCCACTGTCCATGCAGGGGGAGAGAGCCAAAATGGATTCCATGGCAGCTTGGCAGGGTGAAACGCTGTCTTGGCCAGAATGGACTATGTCTTAACCTTCATTTCTCTATGCTAACTTAAGGACTTTCCGATGCTGTGTTCCAGTTGACTAATAAACCCTACTCTGTTTTGAAAAGACTCTCTGGTGTCACTTCACTTGCAGAGCTACACTAGTCCCTGAGGAGTATAAAAGTTTCTGACCAGAAGTCTGTCTCCGCTGGAATTGCCGGGTAGAGCTCACAGTGTGGAACATGAGTGCTGGAGCCCTGCGGTTCAGTCTTGGAGGTGTTGAGGCCACATTACCTACTCTTAAGGCAAAGTGGGACCCCTAGAGGGTCTGGCAAACTGAAGGAGTTCATCTGAGTAACTGTTTAAAAGCTGGGGCATAGCACAGTTCCTATGGATCCATGACAGAACTGTCTTGGGAATTGTTGATATAATGGTCATTCACTTTTAGTATTGCTTTTTGTCTTTCAACAGCTAAACAGAGATTAAAAGTCAAACTGTGGTCATAAATGATCTTTGGTCCATGCACACAATTAATGCTAGTTGGAGTTGCCTGATTATAACCAATGGCAAAACTCAGATAGAGAGGGCCCTGAGAAGAAGGAGAGAATGGGGCTGGGGGAACTGGAGGACTCTGGGGTGAAGGGGAAGATTGGAGAAGGATATAGAGAAAAGAGAAAGAAGAGTATGAATCTTAGGGGAAGTGAGAGGGGAAACCTAGAGTTGAGGGAGAAATGGAAAGATGAGAAAGAAAATGTGAGGTGGTAGAGATCTTGAGTCAAAGACAAAGCATAGCAGCTAAAATGCTTTTCAAAGAAAAGGTCTCAAGAATTTTTAACATGGGCAAAACAATGGATTTCCCCCTATCCTTGTTCTTGGAACTAGCAGGAGCATTTTGACTTAATTTTTTTGGGGAAAAAAATTCAGCCTGAGGCAGACAACCAATATGGAAAATCTCAGTAGCTCAAGCAGTTAAATTTTTTGCAGAATTGTAAGCAACTGAAAACAGGGTCTTATCATGGGAAGTAGCAGGCATCCTTAATAATAGGTCATGCTACCGGGCCATGCCTATAATAAACAGCTTCAGTTTTGGCCCTAACTTATTGGTTTGAATCACTGTAACTTTTATTGTTGATTGCAAATTGTAACAGCAACCATTGGATCTAAATCCTGGCTGAATTACAAACCATTTTGATTTCAAGTAAACAAATTAAAACTGAATTAATTAAGGAATAGTTTTTGGCTACAACAGGCTCAGTCTCCTTATTAAAATGCTTTACTTCTTGGCTCCTGTGCCAAAATTGAATACATACATACATTACTGAGAGAGATGAAAGAGGAGTTTGCAACATCTTTCTAATTTCAGTGGGACTTTAAATGCATTCAGCAATCCTGCTCCAAAGGAAGTCTGTGGGTGTTTTGTGGAAGAGGACGGAGATGGATCAAGATAGGGGATGTTCATGCCTGGAACCAGAACCAAGTGTAAAAGGATAAAAATCTGAATTCTATAGCAAGACTGCAAATAGAGGGCTCCACTTGCTGAAGAGTCTTGATGATAGATGAATAATAAATAAAGGGTGGGGCTGGAATCTGGGCTGATCAGAAGGAGAAATGGAGAAGAAGACAAGACCATCTCTGTTGTGGGAGGCAGGGGAGCAGAATGTGGATTTGATTGGAACGGGAAGTGAGGCGATTTTGGAACCTGGAAGCATGAACCTGCTCCATGAATTTTCATTTTGTGTTGGATACCAAATCCCAGATGAGAGTTCTGGATCGGAAGTGTTTGGAGTGTTTGGATATGGTTACATCTTTAATCTTACAGCAAATAAAAGTTCATACCATATATTGTAGATGAAACCTGCTTCTTACCTTTGTATTTGTCTTTCATACAAAAATCTTAAGAAGTTTTCAGAATTACAGATTAAAGGTTCTTCTTTTCAGTCTTATTTTTAGGTATTATAAGTGATTTTTTTATAATAGTAGGAGGAGAGAATAAGCTTCAGATTCTTTTTGAATTAGATGAGTTTAATTTTCCTCTCATGGATGCCATTGTAAATCAGGAGCAGCTTCCACTGAAATCAGTGTAATCCCCAGAGTAATGAGAAGAGAATCAGGCCCTCCACATCTTCCAATTGTGTCTTTACTCTTGGCTATTATTAATGTTGGTAAGAACATTGTGGGTTATGCTCCTCTGTAGTTTCTTTCCTAGCCTTCAGACTAGAAACAACTTTGATCCTAAAATATAGCAATTCTTATTTACGTGGATTTGCATAAAATCAATAAAGTGTTCCAAAGCAGAGTTTTGTCATGAAAATTCAAGAATATTTGAAATGTATTAAAACAAACAGACACTGCTTGCTTTAATTTCTGGACCTACTGTTTCTTATTGATATAATCACTAAAATCATTCAATTTTAAATGGAAGATATTATTTGGTAAAGTGATAGACACAAGAGGCACTGTTTTAACTTCAGGGAAACTAAAGCTTATGCTCAAATAAATTTGTTAGTCTCTAAGTACTCCTGTTCTTTTAGGTCAGTACAGAGTAGCACCTTACATTTTGTTTTGCAGAGGATTCGGCTAACATGATCAGAAGCCATTTTGTCTCTGGTCACTGATTCACCATGCATATTAAAATAATCCTTTGAGCAGTTCAGTGTGATATAAACACGTGGGAGAATGTAGAGAAGAATGTAATCTATTTCAAATCCCCTTTTTGATTAAAGATGTCTGGGTACAAACAGAAGTCACAGGTGATTCCATGGGTCTGCAAGAGAGATGAATTACACTTTTAAATACTTTTCATGTATTTAAGCAGACACTGTTAAGTCATTCAGGGTTAAAATATGCAATGGTTTTGTTGCAGTTCTCCAAAAGAAGTGTGAGCTCCACCTACACCAGTCTCCGCTACCTGTGTGTGCAATGAGTTAGTATGTGGCATTGAGGCCCTTTTCTACAGACAGAGGTAGTGCACACCAGCACCCTCTGGCTCCTCCAGTTGTGATATACCCTATTTTGATACTGACAGAGAATTTGTTGAAATGTTTGCTAAAAGGAAATTGACATTCTTAGAGTTGATATTTCTCATTAAGTAGGAAGAAGTCCCTCTATGTTGTATTCAAAAGACTTCTACATGAAGAGTTCCATGTGATTCTCAGATCTGGTTATTTCATCTTGATTTAGTATTATGAATATCTTCTGTTTCGCAGGTAGGATGTCTGAGGGAGGAAGAAGAGAAGGCTTAGAAAAGTCACAGACTCTTTGGAGGTTAGAATAATAGAAAATTAAGGTTGGAAGAGACCTCAGGAGGTCATCTAGTCCAACCCCCTGCTCAAAGCAGGACCATCCCCAACTAAATCATCCCAGCCATGGCTTTGTCCAGCCAGACCTTAAAAACCTCTAAGGATGGAGATTCCACCCTACCCTAGGTAACCCATTTCAGTGCTTTACCACGCGCCTAGAGAAATAGTTTTTCCTAATATCTCCCACTGCAACTTGAGACCATTGCTCCTTGTTCTGTCTTCTGCCACCACTGAGAGCAGCCTAGCTCCATTCTCTTTGGAACCCCCCTTCAGGTAGTTGAAGGCTGCTATCAAATCCCCCCGACACTTCTCTTCTGCAGATTAAATAACCTGAGTTCCCAAAGCCTCTCCTCATAAGTCATGTGACCCAGCCCCCTAATCATTTTAATTGTCCTCCACTGGACTCTCTCCAATTTGTCCACATCGTTTCTGTAGTGGGGGGCCCAAAAACTGGATGCAGTACTCCAGATGTGACCTCATCAGTGCCAAATAGAGGGGAATAATCACTTCCCTTGATCTGCTGGCAGTGCTCCTACTAATGCAGCCCAATATGCCATTAGCCTTCTTGGTAACAAGGGCACACTGTTGACTCCTATCCAGCTTCTCATCCATAGTAATCCCCAGGTCCTTTTCTGCAGAACTGCTGCTTAGCCAGTCGTTCCCCAGCCTGTAGTAGTGCATGGGATTCTTCCGTCTTAAGTGCAAGAATCTGCACTTGCCCTTGTTAAACCTCATCAGATTTCATTTGGTGCAATCCTCCAATTTGTCTAGGTCACTGTGGACCCTGTCCATACCCTCGAGTGTATCTACCAGTCTTCCCAGCTTAGTGTCATCGCAAACTTGCTGAGGGTGCAATCCATCCCATCATCCAGATCATTAATGAAGATGTTGAACAAAACCAGCCCCAGGACCGACCCCTGGGGCACTCAGCTTGATACCGGCTACCAAGCAGACGTCGAGCCGTTGATCACTGCCCATTGAGTCCAACAATTTAGCCAGCTTTCTATCCACCTCATAGTCCATTCATCCAATACATACTTTTTTAACTTGCTGGCAAGAAAACTGTGGGGAAATCTATCAAAAGCATTGCTAAAGTCAAGGTATATCATGTCTACCATTTCCCCCATATACACAGAGCCAGTGATCACATCATAGAAGGCAATCACGTTGGTCAGGCATGACTTGCCCATGGTGAATCCATGTTGGTTGTTCGTGATCACCTTCCTCTCCTGCAAGTGCTTCTAAATGGATTTCTTGAGGACCTTCTCCATGATTTTTCCAAGGACTGAGGTGAGGCTGACTAGTTTGTAGTTCCCTGGATTCTCCTTCTTCCCTTTTTTAAGATGGGCATGTTATATGCCTTTTTTCAACCGTCCGAGACGTCCCCCGATTGCCACAGGTTTTCAAAGATAGTGGCCAATGGGTCTGCAGTCACATCAGCCAACTCTCTCAACACCCTCGGTTGCATTAGATCCATCCCCAAAGACTTGTGCACGTTCAGCTTTTTTAAATAGTCCTCAACCTGTGCTTTCACCACTGAGGGCTGCTCACGTCCTCCCCATACTGTGCTGTCCAGTGCAGCAGTCTGGGAGCTGACCTTGTCAGTGAAGACCGAGGCAAAAAAAAGCATTGAGTACTTCAGCTTTTTCCACATCATCTGTCACTAGGTTGCTTCCCCCATTCAGTAAGGCTCCCAAACTTTCCCTGACCTTCTTCTTGTTGCTAACATACCTGTAGAAACCCTTCTTTGTTACCCTTCACATCCCTTGCTAGCTGCAACTTCAATTGTGCTTTGGCCTTCCTGATTACACCCCAGCATGCTTAAGCAGTATTTTTATACTCCTCCCTAGTCATCTGTCCAAGTTTCTACTTCTTGTAAGCTTTCTTTTTGTGTTTAAGCTCATAGAAGATTTCTCTGTTAAGCCAAGCTGGTTACCTGCCATATTTACTATTCTTTCTGCACATTGGGATGGTTTGTTCCTGTGCTCTCAATAAGGCTTCTTTAAAATACAGCCAGCTCTCCTGGACTCCTTTCCCCCTCATATTAGCCTCCCAGGGGATCCTGCCCATCAGTTTCCTGAGGGAATCAAAGTCTGCTTTTCTGAAATCCAGGGTCTGTATTCTGCCGCTCTCCATTTTTCTTTTTGTCAGGATCCTGAACTTGACCATCTCATGATCACTGCTGCCTAGGTTGTCACCTACTTCTACTTTCCCTACCAATTCTTCCCTGTTTGTGAGCAGCAGATGAAGAGGAGCATGGCTCCTAGTTGATTCCTCCAGCACTTGCACCAGGACCTTGTCCCCAAAACTCTCCAAAAACTTCCTGGATTGTTTGTGCACTGCTGTATTGCTCTCCCAGCAGATGTCAGGGTGATTAAAGTCATGCATGAGAACCAGGGTTTGTGATCTGGAAACTTCAGTTAGATGTCCTAAGAAAGCCTCTTCTATCTCATCCTCCTTGTTTGATGGTCTATAGGAGATGCCTACCATGACATCACCCTGGTTGCTCTTGTTGCTAAACTTAACTCAAAGATTCTCAGAAGGTTTTTCTCCAGTTTCATACTGGAGCTCTGAGCAACCATACTGCTCTCTTACATACACTGCAACTCCTCCCTCTTTTCTCCCCCGCCTATCCTTCCTCAACATCCATGATAGTGCTCCAGTCATGTGAGTTACCCCACCAAGTCTGTTATTCCAATCACATCATAGTTTCAGAACTTCCAATTCTTCCTGCTTGTTTTCCAGGCTTCTTGCATTTGTGTACAGGCACCTAAAATAACTAGCTGACTGCCCTGCTTTCTCAGTATGAATCAGGAGGCCTCCCCTGTTGCACCCTCCTCCTTGTGTTTTCTCCTGGTATCCCACTTCCCCACTTTACCTCAGGGCTTAGGTCTTCATCCCCCAGCGAACCTAATTTAAAGCCGTCCTCACTAGGTTAGCCAGCCTGCCTGCGAAGATGCTGTTCCCTCTCTTTGTTAGATGGATCCCATCTCTTCCTAGCAATCCTTCTTCCTGGAACAACATCCCATGGTTAAAGAATCCAAAGCCTTCTCTCCAACACTACCTGCAAAATCACGCATTTTCTTCCACAATTGGATGGTTCCTACCCGAGCCTTTTCCTTCAGTAGGGAGGATGGAGGAGAACACGACTTGTGCCTCAAACTCCTTTGTCCTTCTTCTCAGAGCCACCTGTTCGTTAGCCCAAGATAAGTTTAAAAACAGTTTCTTCTTAAGTAGAATAGATAAATTATATGGAATAGATAAGACTTAGCAGTAAGTAACCACATACGAGTATAATTGCTTTGAATGTTGATAAAGCATTTTGCAGCTTTGTCATAATACGATAAATAGTAGAGACTGATGTTTAGCACAGGGGTTCTCAACCAGGGGTCCAGAGCCCCCAAAGGGGCTGTGAGCAGGTTTCAGGAGGTCGGCCCAGCTTGGCTGGCATTAGACTCGCTAGGGTGCAGGGCAGGAAGCCAAAGCCCTGCCATATGAGACTGCAGCCTGGGGCCTCGAGCTCCACCACCTGGGGCTGAAGCCAAAGCCTGAGCAATTTAGCTTTGCTGTGCACGCTGTGGTGTGGGGCCCCAGGCAATTGCTCTCCTTGCTACCCCCTGACACTGGTCCTGGCTTTTATATGCAGCAAAACAGTGGCTGTGGCACAGCTGGGTCTTGGAGTTATTATAGCATGTTTTCAGGATGTGGGGGGGAGGTGTCAGAAAGGAAAAAGGTTTAGCACCAGCACTAGTAGACGCAAGCCTGTATTCATCCAGCAGTTCGTAAGCATTTGTGGGAAATTCTTGCAGTTTCATCAGCCCAAATGAAAGTAATAAAGAGTTTATTGATATTATGGAAGTCTTGACCTTATACTTTGAGTTAAAACAGGTTAACAAGGATAAAGATGTTGTGGAACAACATTCATTTTGGAACAAACTCACTCCCAGCAGCACCAAGTCTGAGTAATCCTGTGGTAGAAATGGGAAAAAGGATATTCTCTCTTAGGCTGTGGAGCAAGAGTAGAGCATCTGCAGGCTTAGTGGTGGAGGACTGGAGGGTCTGAATAGTAGCAGAGACTGTTCTCACTTCCCTGTGTGCTCCCTTGCACAGGAAGTCCCTATGGAGCTGGGCTCTGTTCCGCACAGAATTGTGCACTCCCTAATTCCTCTAATCCTGCACCTATTTTCATAGGAGAGCAGTGAGTCCACTGCTGCACTCCTGGAGAAGGGAATACTTCTGGTCCTAGTAGGAAAGTCTTTCTGGCCTATAAAAGGCATTTACAGGGACCCTCATATTTTCCTTAAATCAGCTGGGTTATGTTCCTTATATCAGTGGTGTAGCGCCACCCATCACCTTGGAACCTAAGTGCCTTCCATGTAAAATAGATTGCTTAGTGAAGTTCCTTTACAGGCATTGTGGAATTTCTTCTCCCTTTAGATACTAGATGTAGTTAGTGTATAGAATGTCTTCTGGTTATGATGGAAAAGCTTTATCAATTAGGAAGGTTTTGCAATATTTCCTAAAGATGATCAGACCCTGAAA
This sequence comes from Chelonoidis abingdonii, assembly GCF_003597395.2. Classification (NCBI taxonomy): domain Eukaryota; kingdom Metazoa; phylum Chordata; order Testudines; family Testudinidae; genus Chelonoidis; species Chelonoidis abingdonii. The sequence goes on from NC_133774.1 coordinate 33,139,012, forward strand.
TAATCTAATCTCTGGCAGTTTGTTCCTCAGCCAGATCTCCTTGAATGAGAATACTTTGTTGCTAGCTTTTACACAATTCATTCTCACCTTGTGATCTATGCTGTTTCAGAGGCCCACAACTGTCTCTGGTGGTTCATAGATGGAGAGGGAGATGTGGTTTCTACTGGAATTGAGACTTAATCTGTTTCTGAGATCAAAATAATTTTTTGAGAGCTCAGTGAATGCTGATAGAGATCCTTTAAAAAAAAATTGGTGGTTGTGCTTTTTAAAAAGTCGCTCTCTCATGCACACACACACACACTTTCTGTGTTTGGGATTTTGTTTGCAAAGAAGTATATAGACTTTTTTGTAGTTAATGTTCTGTAATCTAGGCACAGAAGAGTTGTTTCCAGGCTAAGGATAGCTGCAATTTTTGATTTTGCTAGCTCCCTTATTTCCCCTTGTTCATTTGTTTGCCCACTCTCAGGTTCACTAGGTTGTGTGATTACTGGAACAATTTTCCTCATCTATCATAGTTTCACTAGTATGAACCTTTTTATCAATTCAAAGCCAGCTTCCAGTCGTCTCATGCAGGTTTTCTGTCATTCTGAGTCTTTCAACCCTTCTTTCCAACTCCCTCTCCTGCACACTGGTTTCTGTATCATTTGTGGTTTCTGTTTCTTCGTTTCCTTGTTCAGAAATACCTTTTATAAAAAGTGATGGTTCCAAAAGTTTATGCAGTATGTTTTCTTAATGATATGTTTCAGGGGAAGAAACTACAACTTGATCTGTGTGATGAATGCAGTTTTAAAGAAGGAGAATCAGCAATTTCATCACCTCATGTTTTTCATAGGTGTGATTATTGTGTGGGCAGAATGAGTTTGACGAGCAGGAACACGGTGACAAAGTAAGCTTTAAAGAGGCCAAAGTTTTTCTTACATTAATCAGTTTTAAAAAAAGGTTTCTGACATCTAGCTGTTTACACAGTGACTGTATTATAAAAAAATGGCAGACATGTTAATGTAGTTTAAACACCAAAACGTTTTACTCTATAGGAATCAGCTGCATTGGCAAAAATTAAAAATGTCAAGTTGTTTTGCATTTGTTTGTACATCTTAACTATCACTTCCTAAGTCTTCTGTGCTAGCATGGCCAGATGTTCAACATTGTAAATCTTGATAGCACATAAGTCATTAGTTTATGATTAGAGAATAATGTGATCAGTAGCAAAAACTAGGTGCCAGAGACACCTGTTTTAATTTTGATACTGATGCCCTCTGTGCTTCAGTTTCTCCTCTGTATGGGGATAATAGTACTCCACATGGGGCATTGTGAGATTACTTTGCTAATATTTGTAAGGCAGTATGAAGATAAGTGCTGCAGAAGCTTAGTATAATAATAATAACATATTCATTTTAGGCACAAAACCAAGCTGGTCTATGCTCCCTATGATTTTAATTTTATGGACAGAAGTACGATAACCAGAGTTTAAAATTATAGTGCAGCTCATATATTTGCCTAGCAAGTTACCTGTTTTTTTCTTTCATTAGCCTTCTCAGGGCAGGAGTACCTTCATTTGAGATCCTTAAACCACACAAGCAGACAGTGCTCCATTTCTTCAAAGTTAGAGTCCATAACTCTGGACATTTCAGTGCTTTGCTTTTTTCACAGTTTGCAAGAGAACTTAAGTTTTTGTTTGTTGACATCCCTTTTACATCTGAAAGCTTGTTCACTATAGCTGGATGACAAACAGAGCAAAAGGTCTTCACATCCCCTGTGATCTTCCTGCCTCTGTCTTCTGTATGACTATCCAGAACTGAAAACTTCAGGTAGTGATGCTAATTATTTTGTGGGGACAAAGGATATATCTGGAAGAGTGTTATCTGACTTAGACAAGGAGGGCTGTATTTAGATTCAGGGGTTGCACTATTTAATTAATCATGAGACCCCTGAATACCATCCAAATCCATCTTCACTGTCTCCTCAATGTGACTCACTTTCTTCTTACAGGACAGAATATCCATTCCCGTAGCTATATATGCCTTAATTTTAGTTTATTTTAGCTCATCTCTGGATATGGCTACACTAGAGAGCTTACAGCTGCGCAGTTGCACCAGTGCAGCTGCACTGCTATAAACTCTCTAGTGCAGCCACTCTAAGCTGAGAGGAGAGAGCACTCCTGTCGGCTTAATTGCTCCAGACCTACGAGCGGCGGTAGCTTTGTTGGTGGGAGAAGCTCTCCTGTTGACATAGTGCTGTTCTCACTGGCGCTTAAGGCAGCATACATTATGTCATTCAGGGGTTATGGCTAATTCTTCTTTGAGTGATTGCTCATGTCGATTCCTTTCTAGATATGTACGTGCCCACGTGCGCAGTTGTCAGAGAATTTTGTCTTAGCAGTGTCTGTAGGGCCAGCGGTGACACCTCTTAAGTGCCACGTTTACGCCACAGTGTATCAGGTGCTGCTGGCCTTACGCCCTCTTAGTTTCTTCTTACCACCTGTGACAGTTGGTTGAAGTGCCTGGTCTTGCTTAGCAAGAGCATTAGTGGCTCTTCACTGTTCAGATCATTCTCCTTTGTTATTTAGTCAGTGATTAGTTAGCTGCCAAGTGTTTTAGTAGTAGTTCTGTAGTTACAGCTGGGTCTTTGTCCTGGAGTGGGGCATGCCCTGCTCTCCAGGTTTTGAGCCATGTTCTGAGTGCAGCCAGCCGATGCCCATCAGCGTCCCTCATGAGAGTTGTATGAAGTGTCTGGGAGAGTCCAGCTGAAAAGAAAAGTGCCGGATCTGCAAAAATTTTCATACTCAAACTCAAAAAGAGCAGGATATTCGATTAAGGGCACTCCTCATGGAGGCTGCTCTGCGCCCGGCATCGGAACCCTCGCACTTGGATTCCACGCCCAGTACTTCGATGTCAGCACACAGTGCGCTGCTGGTACTGGGTTCCACCCGGCACTGTTCCCCTCGCTGGTACCAAAGAAGTGGTCTTAAGTCGTCTGGTTTGCAGGCACCGCACAAGGGAACTTAAGGGAAAGGACCTGAGCTAGACCTTGTGCCCGCAATGGGGATCTCAGGGGTACCGCTGTGGTTGGGCCCCTTAGCCCAGCCAGGGACCCACCTCTGACTCTAGGGAGTGGTAGGGGGTCCCAGCCCTTTGCAGAGCCATCTGTGATCAAGGCGGGCCTGGTGGCCAAAGAACAGTTAGGCTGACTGGCACCACAGATGCCTGGCTGCATGGTGGATCCCACCAAGATACCAGCGCGGTGGACCAAGCTGACAGTGGGACTCCTAAAGGCAGTGGAGTGTCCTCATCCGTGGACTGCAGGCGTTGTTCCCCTTCACCATGGCCAAGCACCCTGGTACCACAACCTGGATCTCCAGCCAGGAGGTCTAGATCTTCGACACCACTGTCTCCGCTTACAAGCCATGGGACTCAGGAGTCGCGATGCTGATCCCCGTATTCCTGGTACCGACAGTCCTTCCACCAGAGATCATCAAGGCGGTGGTCACCATCGCCTCGTAGGTTGCCCAGGCATCAGTCTCCTCAGTCACGAGACCATTCCTGGTTGCAGCAATGATCGCTGGAGCTCCATTACCTTTCTTTGGGCAGGCACCAGCCCTTGCCCTCCTCATACCAGTCACTGACAACAGTTGTTAGACTCAGGATTTCATGGCCCCACCCTGATCCCCAGAAGGACAGAGGTCCAGGTCGGAGGGACAGGTTAGCCCTTCCCCTGTATGGGGTGAATTGTCTCCCAGCCGGGAACCTGCCAAGACGCCTGCGGCACTGGCATGGGGTCAGGCAATGGAGCATGGAGCCCGGTCCGCCCAGTGGCAATACTGGAACCCATGGAGGGTGCCTGTAATGCTGGCACTGTACTCCCATCGCTCCTCCCAGGTGGCATTGGGCAAGCTGCCCCCAACACTGTTGGCACTGGCATCAGAGCAGGGGGCCCAATCTGTGGCAGTGACCCCAAGGGAGGCCCTGGCATCCATGGAGCAGTCTCTGACGCAGCAAGGGGATGCCCCCCAGCCTCTGGAGGTGCAGTCATCTTCATTGTCCCTGGATGAGGCAATGATGGAACCCTCACAAACTTCTGGGAGCACCAAGCCCTCCTTCAAAGGCGGAGGCCAACCTTTTAAGGTTGAAGGTTGAGATGCTAGCTGAGGAGCCCGATGACCTCTTCAGTGTCATTTCCTCTTCTGCCCCAACCTGGGCTGAATTGCCTGTCCACCTGGGGGTCCTGAAGATCACCAAGTCGGTGTGGCAGACACAATCTTCCACTCCGCCCACATCTAAGAAGGCGTAAAAGAAGTGCCATGTCTCTGACAAGGGGTTTGAATACCAATACACACACCCTCCTGCAGGGTCCCTGGATGTGTCTGCTGCCAACGAAAGGGCCAGGCAGGGTCAGGCGAGCGGCACCCCCAAAAATAAAGATGCCAAGAGACTAGACTTATTTGACAGAAAGATTTATTCCATGGCGAGCCTCCAATTTAGGGTCTCTGACCATCAGGCCCTACTTGGCAGATAGAATTTCAACCTGTGGGACGCCGTTGGAAAGTTCAAAGAGAGCATCACCACTCTTATAGAGCAGGGCAAGGGGATAGCTGGGGGTGTCCTCGAGGTGGCCTCCAGATTACTCAGCATCCAGGGTAATCGCCTCTGGAAAGCCATGAGGCATAGCTCCCTGGTTACAGATCTCTGGTCTGTCTCAGGAGATGCAATCTACCCTCCAGGACCTCCCATTTGAGGGAATGGGGCTCCTCTCAGATCTGACTGATTCCACGGCCTTAAAGATTTCCGGGCCACCCTCCGCTCCTTAGGCCTTCATATTCCTCAGCAGGCTAGGAAACCGTTCCGCCCCCCGCTGCCTCTGCTGTTGTCAAGGTCTTGGGGTACCCCTTTTTCCAGCTCCTAGAAAAAGAAGAACAAGGACCTGGGTTTTAAACTATACCATCAGTCGTCATCTCATCCTCCTGCTCAGCCTGTCCTTCTAGGGATTATGGTAGCCAGAAGCAGTCATTTTGAGGGTGCACCCAAGGAGAACACCCCAGTTACTCCTCCCCACCTCCCTCAACTGCCTCTGCCCTTTCCGGTCGGCTTTGTCCCATATCACCTCAGACCGTTGAGTGCTCGACGTGACCTCATCAGGCTGTGCCCTGCAGTTTGTAGCTGACCAACCCTTCCATCCCTCTTTGCCATCCCTGTTAAGGGACCTTTCTCACGAGCAACTCCTCGTTCAGGAGATAGAAAACCTCATGAGCCTAGGGGTTCTACAGGACATGGAAGAAAGAGGGTTTTAATCCTGTGACTTCCTTATTATGAAGGCAAAAGAGGCTTCAGACCTATCCTGGACCTGTGCCGCCTCAACCAGTCTCTCAAAAGATTGAAGTTTTGTATGGTTGCGGTCACGTTGGCCCGCCGGGTATCTGAGATTTGGGCGCTCACCTTAGAGCTACCTTACAATGTCTTCTACAAGGACAAGGTCCAGCTAAGATCGCACCCATCTTCCTTCCTAAGGTGGTCTCTCAGTTTCATTCGAGCCAAGACATTTACTTTACTGGTCTTCTTTCCAAAGCCACATAAGTCAGAGGAGAAGCACAGGCCTTATGCCCTGGACATCAGAAGGGCTCTGGTCTTCTACATTGAAAGAACCAAGCCATTCCACAAACCAATGCAATTATTTGTCGCTGTGGCCGACAGGATGAAAAGTCAACCTGTTTCTGCTCAGAGAATTTCTTCCTGGATCACTGCCTGCATTCACTTTTGCTAAGATCAAGCAAAGGTGCCACCTCTGGCGATTGTCACCGCCCACTCTACCAGGGCGCAGGCTCTTTGGCAGCCTTTTTGGCCCAAGTGACTATCCAGGGTCTCTGTAGGGCATTGGTCATTGGTCCATATGCCACCTGGTCACGTCTCACTATGCGCTTACCCAGCAGGCCCAGGATGATGCTGACTTCAGTGGATCAGTACTGCAAGCTGCCAGGTGGTGAACTCCTAACCCAACTCCATAAAAACTCCTTGTGATTCACCTAGAATGGAATCAACATGAACAAGCACTTGAAGAAGAAAAAACGGTTACCTACCTTTTGTAACTGTTGTTCTTCGAGATGTGTTGCTTATGTCCATTCCATTACCCGTCCTCCTGCCTCTCTGTCGGAGTTGTCAGCAAGAAGAAACTGAGAGGGAGTAGGGCTGGTGGTGCCTGATATACCGTGATGTGAGCACGGCACTCAAGGGGGCACCACAGCTGGCCCTATGGATACTGCTAAGGGAAAAGTCTCCAACAACTGTGCATGCGGGTGTGCACGCACCTAGAATGGAACGGACACGAGCAACACATCTCACAGAACAACAGTTTACAAAAGGTAGGTAACTGTTTTTTCACACCCCTCAGCAACATAATTTACATTGATTTAAACTGTAGTGTAGCCATAGCCTCTGTATTTGTAAATTACTTTTCATGGTCATATCTGAGCACCTTACACATTCTACCAATGTAGATATCTGTAAGTATCTTTCTCCATTCCCCCTCTAGAAGCAGTTTTAGGCATATACCTGATGGCCTTTTGCTCCCCTAACATCTTTAGTGGTAGTGATTCTCTGCCTCCTCCTCCTCCTGGCTCCTCAAGGAATGACCGTCTAACCCACTTCCCCCCATTCTAAATTATAGGCCCATTGTAACATTCTCTCCCCAAAACTTGTATTTTTGGTGAAAGGGATTTGAGGACGATCCCTCAGCCCATACTCCAACAGTAGGTTTGTAGACATTCATGATTCTTCTTCATACAGACTCTATAAGCACACACATCTGCACTAGTCTCTGGTAATAGCCAGTTCCCCACTTACCAGCTATCAGAATAATTCCTCAATCTCACTGTAGTTATGATTCACAGTGGAGCAGCAGTGACAGGATTATAATTTCTGGCTTCTGCTATAGCTGATGTGCATGGACTGGGAAGAGAGTAGGATTATAGTGGGCATCAGAAAAAAGACCAGTGGGCCTGCCCACCCTCTGGTAAGTTGGTGTCACAGGGTGTTGTATGATGAGGGAATAAGCTTGTTGGAGACGTTATCTTCTGGGGAGCAAATCTTTGGGTTCAGGACTACTCTGGTAGTAACCTTTGAAATAAAATCAGGCATTTACTATCTCAAAGTCCACTTCCATCTTCTGTTCCTTTGCACTCTTAGCTGGTTGATTATGAGGCATTGTATGAAAGTGCTTGTGTCCCTCTTGACCCTTGACACACTGTGCTAAATTCCATGTCCTGAGTTATTCTTGCATTTGGTAGCTCCTGAATGGCTTGTTAAACTAATAGCAAATGCTGTTAGATTCACCAAAGGCAAATTAAAATATCTATGTTTTAAGAGCTGGGAACGTTGTAAGTCTGAGGCTCAGACTTTAAGGACTTGACTGAGGGAGGAAAGCTGCTCATCCTCATGCCTATATTTCAGGCACTGTCCTCAGCTGGCAACGATTTGAGCCCTTTTGGATTTGGACAGTTCATCGGTCATTAACCTGACATGTCATAAGTGAGCACATTTACATTTTTATTTGCACCGTCTGTTGTTATTAAACATCAGTACAAATTAAGGAACTTTCTGACCCTTTTCTGGCATTGTTTGTATGTAATCTGAAAAGGGTGATTCACAAACTCATATGTATTGAAGGGAAATGCCAACAGAAGAGTGTTCATTTCGAGGAGCGTGAAAGTTCACTGTTAAATTTGGTGGTCAACTTGTCAAACTTACTTACTTTACAGCTTGATGAATGGTGCTGGCTACTACGTGAGGTTGTAATTGTAGGTTTGTCTGACTGTCTGGAAAGTGTATAAACAAAGGTAGAGGCAAAGTTAAGGTGGGGGATAGTTTGTATCATTTGTATTTATGTTGGTTTTCCCATTTTTCTGGAGATTTCAAAGGAAGTATGCTGTATTTTATGGAGGATCATGATGATTTCTGTGAGATGCTGGTGGAAATATATATATTTTTGTTGCCATCGCTAATAAATACAATTTTTTCGTATAGTTATGAAACCATGGTTTTCCCCATTACTGTATTTCATACTTTCACTTGATGTTGTGTGTATGACAGAAATGTACTGGGGTTTATATAGACTGGATACTAACTTCCGCTTTGCACATTAAGGGGCAGATCCCCCATGGGCATAAATCGCTGTAGCTCTGTTGACTTCAGGGAGCCTTACCATTTTATACCAGTTGAGAATCTTGTCATTGGTCTACATTTCATTTAGAATGTAAGGTCTACCAGAAAAGGGCTTTGTTATCTTATTTGACTTATTTGAGCATGTTGGACACTCTTGATGCTCAATTTTAATCTGTGAGGGGATGAGTTATGTATTTAATCTCTTTTCTGTTTTTCCACTCCATTCCTTGCCCTGTACACTTTTCCTATGTGACCTCAGTCCTGTGTTTCTTTTGCAGAAACAAATATGGCTATGTGGAGGGGGAGTGACCTACATAGCCTGCTTTTCTATCTGCACAGCCCCTCATGGCTTTCTCCATTTCTGCTTCTGTCTCCTGGATGCAGCTGATGGGGAAGCAGAAGGGCCTAAGTCACTCTCTCCATATAAACCCTTCAGATTGCTGTACTGAGCAAAATAGGTTCTGTTTTATTTTAAATTCATGGCTGTTTATACCTCATATCAAAATTAGTTAGTGAAGAATCATCCTTAAATGTTGCTTTATTAGGCCTGTTGTTTTAGTTCTGCATTTTTAGGTAATGAAGGAAAGGTAATTTAGCATTGTTGACATAATATGTGTTCACATTTGAGCTGTGTCAATAATATGCTTTCTTGTACACAGGGATTAATCAAAGGAGGAACTTTAATAATGCATCTGCTAATGAACAGACTTCAAACTAATCAAAACGGTAATTTAACTAGAACCCGTTATCATGTATTTATCAGTAGGCAGAATGTTAAACACTCCTCTGTAACTCTAGGAGGATCATATTAAACTGCCTAATAGCTTTGCCACCACGTATAATAATTTAGTGAATGTAGGGAGAGTGGGATTTGCTTTTTGTGCTTTAATTCCTTAGGTGATCAAAGTAGCCTGCCTGGCAGTCCTCAAAGTTTACCCTGCAAGATGTGCATATCTTGCCCTGATCATACCAATATTATTATTGTAATAGCTAGTTAAGCTAGATGTATCTCTAGCTGCTGTGTCCGAATATGAATGGGAGAAAGGGAAAATCTTGATTTAATGCATTCTCTAATTAGGCTTGTGCACCCCCCTTCAGTGCTTTTGTGTAAATACTTTATAGTAGGTTGGAGGATAGCTCAGGGAGAAGTTTAATTGAGTTCATTTTTTCAGCTGAAGTTAGTTTTTCTTTTCCCACCGAGAGAAGAAAAAACCTCTTTGGGTGAATCTCGTGCTGGGCTAAGTCATGCACTGAGTATGACTGAGCTAACTGAAGCTGGGCATAGTGCAATGCTAGCTTTCCTGCCAATGTATGTCAAGCCTGCTTTGTAATATACTTTGTTATGTCAGTTCTTGACCCACTCCTGACCAAAAACTGTCAGTTATGATGAACTGTGTTACATTGTGTAATGGTTTTGTGATGTGCAAAAATATTCACTGAGTGCTATTGCACTTCTGTGCACTGCCTAGGCGCCTATACCTTTAGCTATCAGTGGAAATTTATAAGTGATTCTCCAACATTCTCCTATACTAGCACAGACAAATCAGTTTACTGCAAGAGTAATCAATTCTTTTTTGTCAAGATCCAAATTTGTTCATCAAAGTATAGTCAAGATCCAGACTCCAGAGAAAATAATACCCTCCTCCCCGCCCCAATAATGATAATAAGTAAATGGAAAGATTCCGGAGTCCGTTCAAAAGCATCTCTCGGTCTGGATTTGGCCCATAGTCTGTTTATTGATTACCCCTGGTTTACTGTCTTCTACCAGCAGATAGATGCTGAAAATAAAGCACGTTTCTTTCTTGACAGGGTCACAGATGCTGCTCAGTTTTGTTATCGTCACCCATTAGAAACAAGGAAGGAACTAAAAGTGTAAGCCAGTCATACCGATATATGTAGGGCACCATAAATTTAAATTCACAAGAGCTGGGTTTTGTGTTATGCTACCTTTTCATGCTGGAAAGTGAGGGATGTGTTTTCATACAAACAGGCCTCATGCATGCAGCTCCATGAATTTCACTCATACTGTAATGCAGTGTACTGTGCATTTTTACAGGAATAGTACATTAACATTAATCTTAATGAGTTTGTAAATTCTTTGGGCTAGGTACTCTGTTACTATGCGTTTGTGCAATGCCTAGCACAATGGGACCATGATCCCGATTGAAGCTTGTTGACAATATTATAATTTGTAGCTCATAGGATTATTTTGCTAGTTATTATATCCTATTAATCCAGCCAGTAGTATTAATTAATATGTTTCTTTTTCTGAAATTAATCCATTTTATTCTTATATTTTATCAGTATTAATTCCTTGGAATTTAGGATGTGTTAAGACACGTATTTCCTAATAATAAGTTTTGCTGAAATCCTGAAATGCAAGAAGCCTACCGGCTTGTTAGAGCAAATAAGATCTGCTATACAGCAAAAAGTATAATCAGTTATAAATATGTTAGCATAAAAGCTGGCAACCTTTGGCACTGTTAAGAATGGTTCATGAACTTTGGGGAACCAAAGGGAGGAACTATCCACATCACATCACAGGTTTATCCGGCTTCTGCAACTGGTTGGTAACTGTAGGGTACACCACAACTCGAAATCATCAAGAGAGCCTAGGTGGGCAGTTTTGGAGTGAGATAATCTTTATTAATAGAAAGTGAGTGTCATAATCCACTAACCTATAGGAGAAGGGTACCCATACATTTCTTAGGATATAGAAACAAGATTTGGGTATAGTAGGTTGGGCCTGAATTACATAGATCAGAATCCTATAAAATACCCTGTAAGGGCTGGTTAGTTCTTTTCTTAAACCTTCTTCTTGTAACTGCCTTGGAGTTAGTTCTTTTCTTCTGTCTATCTAATCGGTTCATGCAGTATATAACTACTCAGCATTCCTAACCATCACATAATCAGACATGCAAGGAGTGAGGCTGGTCCTTTACACAGAATATAGGGTTGGAAGGGACCTCAGGAGGTTATCTAGTCCAACCACCTGCTCAAAGCAGGACCAATCCCCAGACAGATTTTTTGTCCCATTTCCCCAAATGGTCCCCTCAAGGATTGACCTCACAACCCTGGGTTCAGCAGGCCAATGCTCAAACCACTGAGCTATCCCTCCTCCTGATTGTCTATTACCGGGCTCCCAAAGAAGGGTGTGAGTATGTTAGGTTAAGGTGCTTATAATAAAAATGTTACCAGCAAGAGTTTCGGAATTCTTTTACTGTTTTGCAAGTTATAATTTTCATTGCATTCCTTGTTTTTATGCTAATGGCAATAAAGATTTTATCAATTTGGTATTGTCCTCAGTGTATGCGTTCTTTCCAAGCACCCCGAGAATCCTCTCCAGATATAGAACTCTGTGGGTTCTTGAACTCTGAAGTCTGAATTGGGTAAGAACCTATATATTTTCTGGTCGGATGTGATCAGTGGCGAGACATAAAAATTCACCCATCAAATTCAGGTCAACAAATAAAAATAACGAATAATAATTATGTACATATGTACTATAGTTAATATGATACTTTAGGACCAACTGATGATTGATAGAAAAAGATGGAAAACATTTTAATTTCCCCTTCTGCACTCACTGCCCCCTTCCTTAAAGAAGTTGGAGAGAAAACAAGACGTTTGTTCCTTATGATTTATAGTGCTCCCTCTGCTTATGGTACTGAGAAGCACTGTGGCCCAAATTTATCCTTGGTGTAACTCCAAAGACATAGTCAATATATTCTGGTTGTCCAGAGTTGCCCAGTTGCTTTTATGGAACTTCTGCTCTTGATTTGCTCTCAGGGATTTGTTTTACTTGATAACCTTTTGATAATATACAGGAATAAGTGTCCACAGCTGCTTTTCTTATGTGTCATATGAAAGACGTAGTCCAGCTGCTGGAACATAAGCCATAGAGGAGAATGATGACATGATGCAACCAAACTACAACTCCCATGAGGCTCAGCAGCAACATTTCCAAATAAAAATACTTTTAAGTTTCAGGTATTCATTTTTTAACCAAAAAAAAAAAACGACAGAAATTTTCCATGGAAAGCAGACCCTTTTTGTGGAGAGAAAAAAAAGTTAGTTGAGAACCCAAATTTCCAGAAGAAAATAGTTTAACTAGTTTTTTTTCAAACAGCCCTAATTACCTAGTTTGAGGGTTGTGTATGGGGGGTAGGGAGGAGAGGCTGAAATATGAAAATCTCAGAAGGCCCTGGAAACAAGAAAAAGAAGAGAGACTGAAACAAAAAGAAGATGAGGGAGTGAAATATAGAACAAAGTGGTGGAGAGGGAGAATAAAACCATAGACGAGATAAATCGGAAACCGGGGAGGAGAGAGAGAGGCTTATTAAGGAAGAGGTTTCTGACTGTCAGTCCAGAACTATGCCAGAATCAATCAGTTATTGCCAACAAACCAATAAGTGATTCATGACAACGATAAGAAACAAAAATTACTGGTTCAGGAATTGTAAGGTAACATAACTTAAACATGTTGTAATCCTTAGTGAAAGATTTTCTAATGGGTTCTTCCATAAACATGCCCCCTTTAAGATTGTAAAAAAAAAAGAAAAAGAGTTTTTATTCAGTGCTTCCCAGAAATCGTGTGCTACAGAGTTCTAGTTTCATGAAGGACAGTGATTTCCAGGTTTTATTTTATATCTTAAAGCTAGTTTTTTAAAATGTCAAAATAATTTAACAGCAATATTTTTTCCATAGGCAAAAATTCCTACAGATTATACATTTCATCTTCAAACTGATTCAAAAATTATAGTTATTTAGGTTTACCACTGTAAGTATGAGCTGGAATTGGTATGCATTATATGTTGCATTTTTAGTGTAGTTTATCAGGCTGCTTTGTTCAGGGGAGAAGGTGCAATAGAGATGGGGAAAGAAGTGTTCTTCATCTCTAGTGACTTTCATAGTCAAAAAGCTTTAGGGCTCTTTGGGTCCATTTTAGGGGAGAGAGAGTCTGTTCAGAAAGTCAAGTGTGAATTTAATCTAAACAAAAAGATTTATGATGGTAAGGATTGTATGAAATCAAGTTTCACTTGGTTTAATCCTAAAAGGAATATTTCTGATCATCATGGACTTGTCCATATTTACCAGTTTGTTTTCTATTCATTTGTTTCATGCCTCATATTTCTTTTCCTCTTTTTCCTCTTTTTGTCCATTTCTCATAATAATCATAGTGAAATACAAATTAGCGCAGAAATCTCTGCCAAACCTCCAACCTCAATACATCTTAATGAGGTGTTGAAAGTATAGCCTTTATCTTCTCTGCAAAGGATGCGACAGCCTATCAGTAAAAGTACAAGATTGTCATCCAGGTCAATTTGAAACTGAAGGAAAGATAAATAAATCACCGTTATTTGCCCTTCTCCATTACAAAGTGTTACGGTAAGGACATGAATGGATTTAGAAAAGTTAAGATAGGTATCTTCTAATTTTTCTTTTCAATCATCATGCTTTAGGACTCCGTTCTGAGGTTTGTTTGAAAATAGGTGGAACCCTAAACCATATATTGGCCAATCCGATATTTCTTAGTCCATTGGGGATTTTTCTCTACATCCTTATCCTGCTCAGGATCATTTTGAGAATTGAAGATTCAGTCTTGCAAACCATAGATCAGTGGTACCACGCAGGACAGTAATGGTAGATAGGCTATTCAGGTCCTCAGTAAAAGCCAGAGATTTGTCCTTTTAGGCATGATTCCACAAGGAGCAAACATACTCTGCTCCCACTGACTGCAAAGGAGCAGACCCTTTGTTTTGTCAGATATATATGTGCATTTGGCTCTAGCCAATATTTCTACATTGCTGTTTCTGACAAATACAGCCACCATTTAAAGCATCTTTATGACCAGCTATTGGTTTAGTCAATACTTATGCATTTATTAATTTGTTTATTTTTGTTTACCATGTCCCTCATTGTCGATGGTCGATCTAGAGTAGGTTTCCTTCCTTTTTCTTCGATGGATTTAACCTAGAACAGTAAATGATATTAGATTCTTATGGGCCAGAACTTGAATTCTTTGTGTACTCAAAATTCACTTTGATGTTAGTGTCATTTTGGGTACACAAGGAATGCTAGGCCAGGCTGTATGCAAGAATGACCAGATCTTTGACTGAAACTTTAGGGAATCAAACATCCTAGCCAAAATACATTTAATATGAAGTGGAAATACTGTCTGCGTGGAAACTGCTGATATCCTTTCAAACACACTTTACTCCATAATTACTACCCAATCATACCTAGCAGTTTTTACATCTTCAGATTGCTGTAAAACCATCCATTAATACATATCTGAGACTCAGGGGGAAAAAGAAATCCCTTAGGGTGAAATCCTGACCTCTCTGACTGTATATGGGAGAAAGTGGAGCCTGAGCTTGTAACACCTTTGTATAGGGGATTGGGACTGATTGGCCTGATTTGTAGTGAGGACAGTCAGGATGGTGTCTGAACGGTTATGAGAGCATGAAGGAGGGGATGGGTTGCAGGTAGTCTCTGAAATACAGGGGGAGGGGAGTCCTCATTGTGTTGTGCTCTGTCCATTCTGATTTTCAGTTGCCCAGAATTTGGGCGATAGGTGCGTGGCAATCTCCATCCATGGTAGTCACTGGCTTGATTGGTCTCTGACTGGCATGTCCATGTTGGAGCTATTGTTTCTGCAGGCTGTGGATTGTTTTGCCTCCCCAGGTTTCAGACAGCTGTGGAGATCCACCTCTTCTTTCACCAGGCCTCAGTTCCTTCACTGCCACGTACAGCAAACAGGGTGGAATGCTCAACTCCACTTCAGGGAGAGGGGGCTTAGCGATGTGGGGTTCCCCCTTAGGATTTCATTCAACCTGGGCTCCGTTGCTCAGCCAGACCAGGGAGATTTGAGGAGGTGCTTCATGCCACTGGCAGAGTGTTGTTCAGAATTTGGCTCTTTTGGCGCAGTCTTGCTCTCATTGAAACGAATGGGAGTTTTGGCATGAGAGAAGGATCAGGCTCATAATAATAACAAGTGAATTAGAGAAAACAATGCAAAGTCCATTCAGGTAGACTTACGCATCGAAAAACCCCTTGGTTTCAATCTGCAGGATTGAACAACTGCAGGATCAAATTCTGGTGTGAGTGCAACAATGTTTATTGGTTCTGATGGTGATATCCATCTGTCTCAAAATATTTGATCATAAAAGGGATCACAAAATAGTATTGTTTGATTAACCTACCTGGAGCAAACTAGCAGAATTGGGGCCTGTGTCTGTTTCATGCTGAAGCTTAGAATTACTTCATTGCTGACTTCAAGAAAAAAGTAAACAGAAGCACTTCAGCTTCCATTCTTCCACCAGCAGATGCACTTCTTTATGGCATATGAGCCATCCAGAAAAGATATTTGTAGATTGCAACAGATACTAAAGACATTTTTAACTGCATGTGAATTGATTTACCAATCAAAAGGCCTGATCCTGCTTGCACTCCCTTTATGGAGTTGAAATCACAGGGTGATTTTACTTTGTAGCGTCTGCAAAACAAGAACAGCTTTGCAAAAGAAAAAAAATCTGTTTCCTGTCAACAATGAATACTGATTTAGAAACTCAGTTTTTGGAATTCTGAGCTAGAATTATTGGATTTGTGGGGTCAGACCACCAGTTGGTGTAAAGCAAAATAGCTCTATTGAAGTCAGTGGAGTTCTTCCAATGTATGCAAGCTGAGAATTTGGTTTGAGGTATTTATACTTTAGGACATAATTCTTCACTTAAGAGACTGTAGTTTTATAATAATATTTAGCACTTTTAATTTATAGATCTCAAGAGGAGGAAGCTGAGGCACAGGATTAAGTGACTTCTCCAAAATAATATCAATAGTTAATGGTAGTTCCAAGAATAGAATTTAGGCCTCCTGAGGGCCAGTTTTGTTTTTCTACTGGACCACACTTCCATGTGCTTAATCCATGCAACCAGGCAAGTGGGTTGGAAATGCTATTTTTTTATATGTGTTTAAAAAACCCTCCAAATACAGCACCACAAATATGTATCTAGGCAAACTGACTTAAAAGGTCCTTGAGTTAATATTTCCAGTGAAAGTATAGACATTTTATTATTAATTGTTAATTTATTTACCTTGTAGGTTCAAATGAATAAGACCTTTCACAGCCAGCACAGTTTAGAAAGCATTATTGGATTATTCTATATTGCTACTTTGCATAGGCTCCTAAGTAGTGGTAATTACAAGGGGAATTAGAATTACCTTGATCATAGTTTATTGGATGCACAGGGACCATTTGTATTTGGAAATAATAAATGGGGAACTGGTAATTGTTTGCTAGTGGCTTGATCTTTCGCAGAGCTGAGCACTTGCATGAAATGCTGAATAGCATTTTATTTCTATTGACTTCAGTGTGAGCTGAAGATGCTCAGCACCTTTCAGGATCAAACCCAAAGAGCTATATTCTGCCAAGGGCCTTATGTGTAAGATGAACTTTTAATATGTGGCGGTCAAGGAATTGCCTGCTGTTTGCTGAATCTGTTCTAATCAAGGAGTTTCTCTAGTGGCTTTGTATTATGATTAATACTACCTGTACCACTTTCACTTGTAAGTAGACAAATCTAAAATCCCTGAACCCTCTCATAGGTTTGTTTCAATGCAGTATGATTTGAGAGCAAGCCAATTTGGGCAAATTATCCTCCCTCCTCCCACCCCACCCCCGGTTTGATCTGTATGAAACGCTTCCGAATGAATCAGAAAACAAAAGAGACAATTGACTTTCATCTGCCTTGCTATCAGCCAGCTTTTAGGACTTGTGCTCGCCTAATTACATGTAACATTACAGAATATGCATTGGTGATAAAGAATATTTAAAAAGCCAAACAAAAAGATACCAGACTATATCCTCCTGAGTTAGCCTGGTGATCCGTAGGTGCTATCCTTTAAGATGTCCCAAGGCCAAAATCCTTAATTGATCATCATGTGTAAAACAAACGACATCCAATTTAGAGCTAGGAATAGTGCAGCATTGTGGCTGCATTATGGCAAAGGCTTCTTCTCTGTCTTACACTCTGTTGCCTAAAATATCATTGAGCAACATTGATGTATTGAGCCATAGGGCTGCACCACCATAAGGAGCAGGTCACAACCCTTGCCCAAATGCACAGAAAGGAGGTCAGGTAAGACACACCCCGATTATCCCTTATTGTATTGCAGCTTGCTGTCTGGGCAGATGTGGAGAGGGATATGGCCCAGTCCTTTCCACACCCCCTTTGGGTAGGATAGCTGGACTCCACTGAAAGACACCTGTATCATTAATTCTTTTTGTTCTGTTAACAAAGATTTGTTTAGGAATTTCCCAGTTTTATGAATGCTGAGAGTGAAATCAATGACTGAACTCCCTTAGATTTCAGTGGGGACAAGTTTTGAACCTCCAAAATTGGTAAATAAGGTCCACATGAAGGGAGCCGATGGCCCACCAAAGCAGAGCACTCCATTGTAAGGTGCGGTCAGGGAATTTGCCAGAGTGGCATATGGTGAAAGGGAATGGGCAGAGTGAGGATGAGGCTTTTATCCACATGGAAAAATCCTTTGCCTATTGAAATTAATGTCAAAACTTCTGTTACTTTCAGTGTTGGTGGATCTGGGACTTTAAGTTCTAAACCTAGAAAATGTTAGCTATTTACAGTTCCTGTCCTTTTCTATGTCTCTCCTGGTTCCCAGCCACACTTACTACACACACACACTTCCCCAGTCCCCTCGCACAACCCACCATGGCTCATTCAGACTCTTTCATGCTATTCAGCATCTCATTTACCTCCTGCAACTCCATGCTCCTCCGTTCTCTGTACCACTTCCAAGCCAGGGAGAATTAACTTCAACAAATACATCTTAATTTCTTTATTTTAAAATGGCTCCTAGTGAAAGACTTGAATTCTTTGATGCAGACTCTTTCTAAAAATCCATTTACGAATCACTTTTGCAAGAAGAGCTTGTTAAAGGAGATGCCAAAAATCTTTAAATTAGAATTCTATTCTCTCAATATAAAACACGTGGGGGTGAGATCCATTAAGGTCAGTGAGGGACATCTGCAAGCATCAAAAGGAGAATAGAGTCCTAAATTGAATTGTTTAATTTTGTAGTGCTTTATTTGACCGAACAGGGTATACTCTGCTTTCCTACAATTAGATTGCATAATTTCTGCTTACACAAATATTTTGATGCAGGTAAATATAACTTGCTGAAAATAAATTGTGTGGGTGAATTGTTGATTGCCTATATTTGCCTGCTTCATTAGGCACATTTACAGTGAATTGCTATGTTTACAGTACATCCCCCCTGAAAATACACCTTAACTAATCAAATTCAAGTTTAATAGTTCTCTGTTGTTAGGTCTGTTTTGGTGGTTGATCCAAAGTGGTATAGATTCCGATTCAAAAACTAAAATAAGAACTGTTAGTTTTCTATGAGTACTACTATATCTTAATTTTACCACCATTCTTGGGAGTCAGGTGCTGTGTGTTGTCAGATGCTACCGGTGTGGTGCTCTGCTCTCTTCAATGTTGATATCACTTGGCTTGTTCCCTTTGTGTGCTGTCCCAGCTCTGTGCACCAGTCTAGGTTCTGGTTTAAGTTTAACTGGAATCTGGCTTTTATCATAAGGTGGTGGTTGCAATGCAGTGGACCCAGTTTCATCTTTTAATTTTACTAGGACCACCTTTTTCCACTTCTGTCCCCATTCTTCAGGCACCGTAACAGCACCTGAAGTGCGTTGAACACCAGAGGACGGCACTTCTTGCTTCTGCAGGTTTTCTACAGCTGTCTCCCGTATTTTATTTTCCTGATTTACTTGCTCAAGCATATCATGAGTCTGGACCGCCTGTTGCCCTGCTAAAATAGCTTGGGCTTTCCAGTGCTCGACTGCCCGGGTTGCCTCTTCTGCTTCTCCTGTTTTTTCCATTACTCGCTTGGCCAGCGTGCTGTTTAAGCCATCTTACTACCATAGACATTAGTTGCAAAATTCTTGCTTTTTTACTTTTATTACTATTTTTCAGAGCCTCGGGTTCTACCATCGCTCTACATATACCTGTCTGTCCATGTTTCCCCATTCTTCAATTCATATGGACCTCCCTTACTGGCAATCCAGCGGGTCCATCAGTTATCAAACTCCGTGGGGATCATAAGGAAGGGGATCAGGGGGTTCCCTAGCTCGAGGTTTTCTGCCAAGTTAGATTGCAATTCCTACAGCGGACAGCTCGCTTACTTACCAGATCAGCGGTCGGGGTCACCAGTGTCGTCAGATGCTACCGGTGTGGTGCTCTGCTGTCTTCAGTGTTGATATCACTTGGCTGCGTGCATGTGTTCCCTCTGTGTGCTGTCCCAGCTCTGCACAGATAGCTGAAAAAGCAGACCCGAAGAGAACCCCCAGTGACCACAGAGTCTAGTGAAGTATGAAGGCACGTCGGCCAGGTTTATTGTCGTATGGAGCACAATAATAGTTCCCTGTAGATTTTTACTCTAGTGCAGGGCATACTACCTCCTCTTACTACACTGTGTATGTTGTAAAGCAGTGTTATGAAGAGAATGCATTTGCATGGGGTTCACTGAATTTGTGCTACATAGTTACAAAAGATCATTTGGATAAGAAAATGAATTTGAATTATACTGGAGTCACTTTAGAATGCAGATTCATTTCCAATGCACAATATGTTGTGAAAATGTTGATTTCTTTCTTGGTCATATTTTAGTTCCTGCAGGCTGATCATGCTCCATATTGCAAAGTCACATTTCACTTAAAAAAAAATGCCACCCACACACCCACACGTGCGTGCACACGCACACCTTGTTTGACACTAAGTTATATACTTTAATTCATATTGCTTTTTCCATCCAATTTTGTTTTTTCTCTTCTGTACTAGTGTGTATCTATCTATTCTATCTATATTGTATTTTAAAACTCTGTTATAATAGGGTCTCTGAGGTAGTGAGACTGTGCCTAAACCAGGATACTCAAGTGTAGAGACCTCCTTTGTGACTGCAGTCTTGGAATTAATGCCTGTTTATAACGTCCACAGCCCTTGACTCCCAATAATGGTAATAAAATAAGAATGAACTGCATGATAAAAGAATAATGGCAATCATAGAACAACAGGAGTGTGACTAGTCCTGAAAAAATCAAACCAATTATTATCCATCTAATTCTATTTGTAGTAATTTTATCTGGTCTGGACTCAATGAAGCAGAATTCCCTTGAGATGGGAACCAATGGCAAATAGGCAGCTGGGTTCATTAGGCATTCTCACTGAGATGAAATGGACTCTCTGGTTGGGATAAAGTTTCAGTCATAAATATGAAAAGGAAGTTCCAAAGACAAAAGCAGAAATCTTAAATATATCATAAATGTAACAATTGTCTTAACCAGAATGATTCCACTTCATGATCTTGGAAGCTACAATGCCAGATTTTTGCATCTTAGAATTGGAAATAAAGTAATTTTCTCCATATTAGCCATGATTCCATTATTTTGCACCACACTTACAAGAAAACTACTACATTCAGTAACATTTATAGCTTCCTGCATCTGAGGGTGTTATGTTGTTTTGCTGATATTGGATATTACCTTTCTGGCTGAAATAGTTACAAACAGATTCATGCAAGTTTCTGCAGCCATAGAAATCTGACTAGGAATAAATATATATTTTTGACTGAATAGATCATAGCTGTAAAAATTTACTTGACATTCATTAGCCCTGGTCTTAAGCCTATTAGCAAGGGTGAAAACTACCTGTTCTCAGTTGGAGTCAGTGAGAGTTATTGGTATTCCACGGATGAAAGATAGAATTCCCAATGGGCCCTACACTGGAAATACCATGTTTTAGAAGAAATCAGATTTACCAGTATTAAAGAGGAAAAATAAAAACTTTACAGGAGGAAGGGTGGTCTTAGAGCTAATGATTAAAGAGATCTGAGTTCTGTTTCTGTCTCTGCCACAGGCTTTCTGTATGACGTAGGGCAAATCATTTAATTTCTGTGCTTCTGTTCCCCATCTGTAAAATGGAGATAATAATTGCTAACTATTTCACAGAAGTGTTGTGTGGGTACATTCATTAATATTTGTGATGTTCTCAGGTATGCTGGTGTGTGTATAACTATTTAGCAATTATGAAAACCAGTCAAAGATTAAGATGGGATTTTTCAGAAGCAGTCAATATAGACTTAATTCTGCTCCCATTGAAGTCAATGGGAGTTTTGCCATTGACTAAAATGGGAGCAGAATTAGCAAGTCTGGACTCCTTTGAAAATCCTCCCTGTAACTTTTTTTATTAGGTTTGATGTTGCTAACTCATATGCTAAATTGTGTTAGCATTTAAAGCTGTTCCATGATTGCTCGATTCAAGCTGTGTTTTCCTTTAAGCATTTAGACCTTGATCTAAAGCTCTCTAAATTCCCACTCATGTCAGTAGTAGTTGAGGGCCCACAGCATCCCCCAGGAAGTGCATGCCCTCACAAGAAAGGGTCCTGCTCGGTGTAGAATAATTATTAGAAATACCTCTAGACAAATATTGAAGCTTATTTAATGTGTTGCTTAGTACATCACAAGAAAGGGGGAAAGGGAAGAGGGGTTGCATTATATATAAAGGATACATACACTTGTTGTGAGATCCAGAAGAAGATGGGAAGAAGACCAACTGAGCATCTCTGGGTTAAGATAAAAGGGTTAAAAATAGAGGTGATATTGTGGTGGGGGTCTATTGTAGACCACCAAATCAGTAAGAGGAAGTGGATAAGACATTTTAAAACCAAATAACAGAAATATCCAAAACACAGGACAGGGTAATAATGGGGAACTTTAACTATCCAGATATCTATTGGGAAAGTAAAATAGCAAAACACAAAATTTCCAACAAGTTTTTGGCAAATATTGGAAAAAACTTTTTGTTCCAGAAAGTAACATGGGGGACAGCCGTTTTAGACTTGATTCTGACTAACATGGGGAGTTGGTAGTGAACCTTAAAGTGAAACGTGGGTGACAGTGATCATGAAATGATAGATTTAATGATTCTAAGGAAAGGAAGGAGTGGGAGCAGCAAAATAAGGATAATGGACTTCAAAAAAGCAGACTTTAACAAACTCAGACAACTAGTAGTTAAGGTTCCACGGGAAGAAACTGAGAGGAAAAAAGTGAGTTCAGGAAAGCTGGCAGTTCCTCAGGGAGACAATATTAAAGGCACAACTGCAAATTATTCTAGTTCAAAGGAAAGACATAAAGAATAGTAAGAGGCCAATATGACTCCATCAGAGGCTCTTTACTGACCTGAAAACCTAAAAGGAATTCTGGAAAAAGTGGAAACATGATCAAATTGATAAGGAGGAGTAAAAAAGAACAGTACAAGCATGTAGGGACAAAATCAGAGAGGCTAAGGCACAAAATGAGTTACTCCTGGTAAGGGATATAAAAGGCAATAAGAAGAGGTTTTTTAAGTACATATTAGGAGCAAGAGAAAGATGAATGAAAGTGTAGGTTCTCTACTAAGCAGGGAAGGAGAACTAATGATATCAAGAAAGCTGAGATGCTTAAATGCCTGTTTTGCTTCAATTTTCATAAAAAGGTTATTGATGGCCAGATACTCAACGTATTTAATAAAAGCAGCAAAGAATCCTGTGGCACCTTATAGACTAACAGACATTTTAGAGCATGAGCTTTCGTGGGTATCTGGGCATCACAATTTAGGAAAGACATGGACAAATTGGAAAGAGGCCAGAGGAGAGCAACAAAAATGATAAAAGTTTTAGAAAACCTGACCTATAAGGAAAGTTTAATAAACTGGGCACATTTAATTTTGAGAAAAGATGACTGAATAGGAAACTTTTTAAGTCTTCCAATATGTTAAGGGCTGTTATAAAGAGGACAACGATTAATCACTGTCCATGTCCACAGGAGGTAGGACAAGGAGTAATAGGCGTAATCTGCAACAAGGCAGATTTAGGTTAGATATTAGGAAAAGCTTTCTAACTGTAAGGGTAGTTAAGCTCTTGAATAGGCTTTCATGGGAGGTCATGGAGTCTCCATCCTTGGAAGCTTTTAAAAACTAGTTGGACAAACACATCTCAGGGATGGTCTAGGTTTACTTGACCAGAGAGCAGGGGGCTGGATTTAATGACTTCTCGAAGTCCCTTTCAGTCCAACATTTCTATGATTTTATGATTCTGTGAAACAATGCTACTGTAAAAATTTCCCAGCTTTAATATATCATTGTATTTTTTAAGTGGTATTGTTTATTTTTCAAACCTTCTGCTATATGCATTCTAAAGTGAAAATAACTTGGTTTTCCCCCTCCCTTAATTTCCCTGGTGCAAAAAGCAGCACAGCTTTACTATTCCATTTCACCCCTGGGCAGTTCCACTTCCACAGAGCTTAATGACACTTTCGGATAGGGTTGCCAGGCATCCAGTTTTCGACTTGAACGCCTGATCGAAAAGGGACCCTGGCAGCTCCGGTCAGCACCGCTGACTGTGCCATTAAAAGTCTGAGGGATAAGGCAGGCCCCTGCCTACCCTGGCTTCACGTGGCTCCTGGAAGCATCCGCCAAGTTATTGCGGCCCCTAGGTGCATGTGTGGCCAGGGAGGCTCCGTGCACTGCCCCCACCCCTAGAGCCAGCTCCACAGCTCCCATTGGCCGAGAACCATGACTCATGGGAGCTGCGGGGGTGCGCCTGCAGGTGCAAGGGCAGTGCATGGAGCCTCCCTGGTTGCCCTGTGCTTACGGGTTGCAGGAACTTAGTTGCCGCTTCCTGGGAGCAGTGGTAAGCATCGCTGGGACCCCTCCCCCAGAACCCATTAATCCTCTGCCCCAGCCCTGAGCCTCCTCCTACACCCCAAACTCCTCATCCCCAGCCCCACCCCAGACACTGCATCCCCAGCTGGAGTCCTCACCCTCCCGCACCCCAACCCTCTGCTCCAGCCCAGAGCCCTTTCCTGTGCCCTGAACCCCTCATTTCTGGCCCCACCTGGAGTCTGCATCCCCATCCCAGACCCTAAAGTTGCAGATCGGTGCTTATTAGGATTTTCAAGCAGGATAAGTGCCTAAGTCCCTTTGAAATAAATAGGTTTATAACTTTAGATACCCAAATATCTTTGAAAAGTTAACCCCTCAGGACTCATTTTCTGAGATGCTGAGCACCCACACTTCCCAATGACTTCCGTTGGAGTTTCAGTTGTTCAGCATCTCTGAAATTTAAGCCTACAGTTGAAGACCTCTAAGTTAGTGTGTGCTTTTGAAACATAGACCTAAGAGCCTTGCCCAAGAGAATACCGCTTGTCAGTGGGATAGAACTGGGAATATAGCTGTCTTTACCACTTCCTTTGGGAGACTGTTTCACCATTTAACGAGGCTTACCACTAAAAAATATTCCTGGTATTCAGCATAGTTACATTTTTTTAATGTCATCCAAATAAAGCTAGTTATTTCTCCCCAGGGCCATCTATAAATATATTCTTTTTAAATGTTTATATCCTGCAGTTACTTTCATCATATTCCCCAGTACCCTTAACCAGGTATTTGCTTGTCCAAGCTGTATCCAATTAGTTTTCTGAACCTATTTAGTTTCTACACATATTTAGTTACTTTCCTCATTAGCCTCATTCCAGACCAACAATCATTTATGATGTTTTTGGCTGAGCTTCCTCCAATTTGTTCACGTCTTTCTAATACTGAAGTGCCCAGAACTGAATTCAGTATTTAAGGTGCTGTATTACCTGTTCCCTGCAGACTGGTGCTATCATGTCCCTGCAAAAATGTCCCTGGCCTTTCTTGTCCCCCATACTTCAAACTCATTTCGAATTGTCTGTCCACTATTACAGTTGATCCTCAATGCTATATGGCACTGGAGTCAAAAGAGGCATTCATAATTGCCAAGAAATAAAAAGCATACAGAATTTGCTTCTGTGCTCCATACTAACCTTGTGACTTTAAAAGGGCCATAAAGAAATTCTGGTATTAAAATATTCTGGAATTTTCCTCACAATTACTGCAATGAAGAGTAAAGGAAAAAAATGAGACTGTACAGCGGATATGAATTACTCTATGATTCTGAGAGAAAGCTTAAAACATTTGTGTGTTATTTGTAATGCCACAGGCATGGTCTTTTATAAAACATACTGCGTCTGAAGAAGTGGGTATTCACCCACGAAAGCTCACGCTCCAAAACGTCTGTTAGTCTATAAGGTGCCACAGGATTCTCTGCTGTTTATACATAGTATCGACCACATTTTGAAAGCTAGGCACATGCAGTTGCACATGCCTAATTTATGTGTACCAGTCCCCAATGTGGTTACTAAGCCAGGAGTCTGTGTGTGCACGTGGGCAGTGAGGTGA
Source organism: Chelonoidis abingdonii (assembly GCF_003597395.2). Lineage (NCBI taxonomy): Eukaryota > Metazoa > Chordata > Testudines > Testudinidae > Chelonoidis > Chelonoidis abingdonii. Next base: position 33,164,495 of record NC_133774.1, read on the forward strand.
ATAATTGGCCATGTGTGTATGCAGTTATTCAGATTGTGTGCACACATATTTTCATGGAAAAATCTGGTGTACGTAAACATGTATGTGCAATTGTACATGCCTAACAGAAAATGGGCTCTATATGATTGATATATTGAATACAGACAAGGCCAAAATAAAACTCTTTTCTCAGTTTAAAATGTATATCCAAATTTATAGTTTGAAGGCCAAATTCTGTCCTTGACTGTGTTAGTTCAGCTCCTATTGCAGTTAACAGGCCATAGAAATTAACCTAAAGGGAAAAAAAATAGCCTTTAGTCCACGGAAAATACCATGTTCACTAATATCTGGAAGTATTGTGCACTAGATTTATGGGAAATGTAAAATTACTGATGCCATTATACTGATACTGTCCAGCATATTGAAGGATTGGAGAGTAAATAGCAAAAGATTTCATTTTTTATTATTATTTTTTCAACACCCATACTAGCAGAGGCTATCAGACACCTCATTAAATAAATAAGCAAAATGCCAATGAATTTATAGTGTGATCTCAGAAGGAAAATTAGAACATGACTCCTTAGCCAAATGCTTTGTCATGTAAGGAAAAGGTGCGTCTCCATTGCTTTATGGCATAATGGGATTGTACAGTACATTGCCTCCATGGTTTCTTACACCTTTATATATTGGCCTTTGTGTTAGGGTTGTGCCTTTTCCAGGGATATGCCTTTTTCCATTCTTACGAAAATCAACTCAAATTTGTCCAAGTTATAAGTCTTTGACAAATTGCAGTTCATGCCTGCTTGCCCTGATTTTAGCAGCTGAGTTCCTTGAGGCTTCTGTCCACAGAGAAGTATTCAAATACCTCATTCAAATGCGAAAGAAACGAAAGCTGAACCCGTGATAAGGGATAGGGTTGGAACACTGGGATTTGAAACAAGCAGGAAATTGGGGCTGGGAGTTGGGATGGGAGGGGGAAACTAGGATTGTCTGGGCAAGGAAACTGGATCTGGGAACTGAGGAGGAAAATAGGGTGAAACATTATTAGGAACCAGTAGGTAGTTGAGAGATTGAAAATGGTTGAAGAGCAAGGGAAAGGCTGGAAATGAGAACCATTAGGGGAAGGAGGTGAGGGGAGACGGACTTGACAAGGAACGGTGGGAAGAGAGGAGAAGTGGGCCTAGTTGGGCAAATAAACTGGCTCACGTAGTTGGTGGGGGTAAGAGAATAGAAAGACACTGATATTGGACAAGGATCCCAGTGTGGGAGATTGGAATTGAGAGCCAGTGGGAACGAGGAACATGTTTGGTGGCAGAGTGAGGGGGGTAGCTGAAGATCACAATGGGGAAGGTACACAGATTGGATTATGAGCCTAGATGAGGAGAATTGGGACTGGCTGGACAAGGCAACTGAGGCTGGGATAAGAAGCTTGAGAATGAATACTGGGACAAGGTAGGCAAAGAGAATGGTAGTGGTAAAAGGATCCAGGAGTAGGGAAGAGATTGGGATAAGGACAGGTTTGAAAGGATGGGGCAGATGGGGTCAAGCTTGGGTAAAGGGTAAGAAGAGTGTGTGCCCACTAGAGCATACACCCCCTCCAGAACCTGGACTGCAACCCAAGTTTCCTAAGTCTCACCATTCCTCTGCTGTCAGCAAAAATCTGTAAAGCCCAGTGACACAGTGTGTGTCTTTATTCTAGTGCTGCTCCACATAGAGGATGGCACCCTGCTATTGCTGTCAGTTACTTTGTTAGTTCAAGTTGCAGAGGTCTAGGTGGTGGATCTAAAGGTTCCAGCCCTGCTGATGACCCATACTGGTGGCAATATGATGCCAAGTGATGGAAATTCTTTCTTTTTTATTTTTTTCAGTTACTTTAAAAAAAAAACCCTAGGAAATTACACACAAAAATTATTTTAAAACAGTATTATTAAAGTTACAAAGTCAAGCTCTCAAGCAATGGGCAATGTCACAATTAAAGTTATTTGTGCAACCTTAATTCAGCCCTCTTGTGCATATGCCTTATGATACAGTCTTACATTCTTTAATTATATGATACTGTTGTCTCCATAGGTCCCCTGCCTCATTCACTGCATAGGATAGGGCCTGCTCTGGGAATGAATCAGTTTTGTAGTGAAGGAAACTGTTACCTGTAGAACCATACTTAATTTGTTGCAGAAGTTGGAAGGTGTGTTTATTGCAGATACTGGGATGAGTGGGCCAAGACCTGCTCAAATTTAAAGTCATATATCCTCAACCAAGGGGCAGGAGCCACTGAAGCCAGGCAGCAAATGAATATGAGAGACGACAAATGAAAAAGACAGGAATGGGAGTGACGGGCAAAAGTTGAAAATCGGGGATACAGAAGGGGACACTGAGCAAAAAATTCACAACAGCACCCGTTGCTCCTCAGAGGTGTCTAAGGATTCAGTGGACACTGCTCTGAGGAACTCTTGCCCAGAGATGTGATCAGACCAGGGACTGGAACTAGGGCCCACTTTTGCAGAGCACCTCCCTTTCAAGCTTCCTCCTTACCGTTTGGTGGATGGCCATCTTGGCCAACTCCGGGAGGAGGTTGATGAGGCGGTCTCACATTTTATGTGGCCGTGTGCTAGGATAAACAAGTGAGGGGAGAAGTGCAGCTAGAGCCTCAGTAAGAAATCCTGGAGGAGTCAGAAGAGGATCTGCAGCCTGATGCATTCTGTGTAGATGTGCTCCAGGGTCTCTCTGTCACCCACAGAAGAGACAGGTGTTCAGGGATTCTGAGAACTGTGCCAAATACATGCCCATTGCTCACAGCTCGAAGGAGGATCTGCCAATTAATCTCCCCAGCGGGTCCTGGAAGAAGAGTGGTGTACAGACTGGCAACAGATCCCACCACTTGGTGTTGAGGAGAAACTTGAGGACAAAGAAGTCGATGGTATGGAGCACAAATGTATACAGGTATGCTCAAGGCAAGATTTGGAGATGGACTGGCTGGATAGCATTCAGCAGATTCAGATGGCATGTTGGGGAAGCTCATGGAGCTGGGGCCCAAAGACAAGCTCCAGTGGGCTAAGGGTTAGGGATGGGCCAGGAGCGCACTCCCATAGGACCTGCTCAAGATAAGCAAAAGTAATGGGGGTCAAGATTGCCCTCAGCTCCTGAAGCATATGGGGAACATGCAGGATGGGCAGTCCTGTGCACTAGCTGAGCACCACAGGATGACCTGGTCCCTCTGACAGTAGTGCAGGAAGTCTCCTAGTCTGATAACATAAACCAGGATCACCTTCAGTTGCACAAACAGAGACTCTACAAGCTGCATACAAGAATGAGAGTTATGTAGCAGAGGTTCTGCAAGCAGATCCTCCCCACTGGCCGTTGCTATAGACCTGGTCTCAGACAATAGCTTTCAAGTCCTGAGAAGGTCGTGGTAAAAGACTGGCAGCTCAGAGAGGTCTCGGGGGAGACCTCTCGGATGAAGATAGAAGAGCTGCTGGTCATATCGGAGCCCATTGAGACTGTGGAGGAAGTCCAACACCAGAACAGTCCATACCACACTGTGATTATCTTAAAAGAATCTCTGCGGGGCTTGAAGACAGAAGGCATTGACCTGGCTGTGGATGCAGACCAGGCCCTGTCCATCCTCCTCCATTGGGAGACTCAAGACATCTACAGTGCACCCCTGTCCAGAGAAACTCAAGGATCTTCTTCTGGAGGCTGGCCAGGGTCCCCTGGAGTAGGAGCAGGATGTTGAACTGGTGCCAGAACATGGACAGGTTTAGCTGGTTGATCACCAACAGCCTCTTCCAAAGGGAAAGGCACCACAGCAGCCCCATCCATATCTGCAACAATTAGACACCCTGACCTCCAATTCTCCAGAGTGGAGGGATCAGTGGTGGAAAAGTACACACCAAGATAGAGCAGCAAACCTGCGCCCCATTGGATGCCACAGAGCTTAGGTAGGAGGAGGCTCACCTGCCACTCATCACCAACCATCAGACCAGAGCTCTTCATGCAGACAGAAGAGGCTGCCGACTAGATGGCATGGCAAGCTTCCATCCATGCCACATCTCCTGGGTCCTGGGCAACAAGAATTGTGTTGTTTGCATACACTGACAGGTCCAGCTCTTGAAGCGCCAACCTCATCATCCTGTTATGGAGGCGACAGAGGAAGAAGAGCTTGATGGTGATGACACACATCTGGCCAGAGAGCACACAGCCCTGATGTGCCGCTTGAATGAAAATGACAGGATTAGTCAAGTTAGTAATGAATGAAAGAGGGGGACTGCAGGAGGAGAAAAGGATGGTCTTGTGGTTAAAGCAGTTGAATGCTGCCCTGGAGAACTGGATTGTATCTCTGCCTGTGCAACAGTGACTGTGTGGTGCTGTAGGAAAGTCACTTAAGGCAAACTTTTCAATGATTGTATGTTTCTCATTTCTGAGGGCCTGATCTGAGACACTGTGGTCTGACTTGCAGAAGTGCTGAGGGTGAACACTCACTGCTGCAACTGAAAACCATGGGAGATGTGCTTTGAACATTTGAAGTGCTATATAATGCTAAATATTCTGAAAAATTAGGACCCAGTCCTTTCAACTGGTATCCAAAATTAGTGGAGACTTTTTTACTTTAATTGCCCTATACTTCAGTCCCTTTTGTGTAAAATGGGGAACTAGTACCTGCTCAAAAGGGTGTTGTGAAAATAAATCCATCAATGTTTGTGAAATACTCAAATATTATAGTGATGAGTGCCATAAAAAAAATCTATGAAGAAACTGATGATTCTCTGTACTGAATGGGGTTTGGAAAGTTTGCAGTAAATAAGGGTACGTCTACACTACGGGATTAGTCCGATTTTACATAAATCGGTTTTGTAAAACAGATTGTATAAAGTCGAGTGCACGCGGCCACACTAAGCACATTAATTCGGCGGTGTGCGTCCATGGTCCGAGGCAGCGTTGATTTCCGGAGCGTTTGCACTGCTGAGTAGCTATTCCGTAGCTATTCCCTGTTCCCGCAGTCTCCACCCGCCCTTGGAATTTCTGGGTGAGATTCCCAGTGTCTTAGATAAGGCAAATCTGTCGCGGGGTGGTTCTGGTAACTGTCATCACTCATTCTTCCTCCGGATGAAAACAACGGCACAATCGATTTTGCGCCCTTTCCTGGATTGCCCTGGCAGCCATAGAACCGGCAACCATGGAGCCCGTTCATCTTTTCTTACTGTCGCCTAGTCTACTCTGATGCCGCTGACAGGGCGATACTGCACGCTACACAGCACGCGTTCACTTGCTTATGCATGATAGAGAGACGGTACACTCGTCTGTACCGGTCTGTCATTGTAAATTGGCATAGAGACAGTTATCTGTCTTCTGTACTGTCTGCTGTGTCAGGGTGCCCTGGCTGAGTTGGCCAGGGACGCAAGCAAAAACTGTGGGAATGACTCCCCGAGTCAATCCTCCTTTTGGCTTTCTAAAAGAGTCATCCTACTAGCATATGGGCAAGTGTGCAGAGAACCAGTGTACGAGAGCAATCTGCTCCCATGTCAATCCGCGAATGATGAGCTACATGCCATTCACGGGGGTGCCCTGCAACAACCCCACCTGTTGCTTTCCTCCTCCAAACCTTCTGGCTACCGTGGCAGTGTCCCCCCACTTTATGTCATGGAGTTATAAAAAATTGCAGGAATAAGAAACAGTGACTTGTTAGTGAGATAAATGAGGGGGAGGCACTTCTGGGGCTATGACCGTCAGGCAGGACATTAAGCGGTCGGGGGAGAGGAGCAGGCATCCCACTGCCTGATAGTCCAGGCAGTACAGAATCTTTTCTTTTACAAGGAAAGGGAGGGGGCTGATGGGCTCAGCCCCCATTCTATGATGAGGACGTTACAGCCTTCTGTGCCATCTACTGGAATATGGGAATCATTCCTATTTTACCCAGGCACCCCCAGCCAGCCTAACCTGAGGCCAGCAGGAGCACTCACGGGCTGATTGGTGACGACGATAGCAGTCATATGTACCATCTGCCACCAGGGAGGAGAGAGCGGATATTGCTCTTCACTGCTGCAGCATCGCATCTACCAGCAGCATTCAGCAGACATATGTGACTCAGAAAAAAGTCAAAAACCAATTCTTTCCCTTTTCTTCACGTGGCTGGGTCTGAGCCCTCCTAGTTATGTTGTTGTAAGGTCCGCTGAGAGAACTTCGGTGACACTTTACGTGGCCGCAATTAGGGAAAAATAGACTCCGTGCCGGTACAGTGGAGCGGTACGGGAAAGATTTAAAGTATCCTGAAAGGCGCTGGGAGGGAATTGAAGCTATACCCTGAACCACGAACTGGACAAAGGTCTTGAGCCCTTACAGGCACTGGCGGCTCAGCCAAGAATGCAAATACTTTTCGGAACTGCTGGGACTATGGGATCGCTGGAGTACTCAGTACCCCCCTCCCTCCCTCCATGAGCGTCCATTTGATTCTTTGGTTTTCCGTTTCGTCTTGTCACTTAGACGTTTGTAACGCCTGGAGATTTTTTCAAATGCTTTTGGAATTTCATCTTCTTGTAAAGCGGAGTCTCTTGACAGATAAATTGTCTCCTCATACAAGCAGATCAATCCAGTATTCTCCCGTACGGATCATAGCTGGGCTCTTTTTGGATTTGGGACTGCACTGCCACCCTCGTGCTGATCAAGCTCCTGGTGAGGCGACAGCATGAAAATCAAAATTTCGCAGGGCTTTTCCTGTTTACCTGGCCACTGCATCCGAGTTCAGATTGCTGTCCAGAGCGGTCACAGTGGTGCACTGTGGGATACCACCCAGAGGCCAATACCGTCGATTTGCAGCCACACTAACCCTAATCCGATATGGTAATACCGATTTTAGTGCTACTCATCTCGTTGGGGAGGAGTACAGAAACCGATTTAAAGAGCCCTTTATATCGATATAAAGGACCTTGTAATGTGGACGGGTGCACCGTTAAATCAGTTTAACGCTGCTAAAATCGCTTTAAACGCGTAGTGTAGACCAGGCCTAAGACGTGGCCACATTTTGAAGAACGAGAAAACAAAATATTGAATAACTGCTCTTTAAGTGAGCACTGATCATTCTGTGCGCTGAATGAGGCAGGGATCCTATGGAAAAAATATGTTATTATATAATTTAAGATTGTTTCATAATGAATACACATAAGGATGGAGTGTGAATTAAATTTGCCCAGGCAACCTTAAATTCTGGCATTTCCTAATGTTTGAGTACTTGACTTTGTAACTTCAATAGTGTTCTTTTAATATAGTTCTTTATATGTAATAATTATGTAATTCACATGAAATATCTGGACAGTTTTTCAGTTCTCCCAGATTTAGTTATTTCATTAATTTGTATTATTTATATTTTTAGAAATATCCTCATCCAATGCTCCTGTCAGATGACTAGTAGCAATTGAGACCTCTAGAAGCTGTGTACGTTTACTAGAAGTTGAATTGCCATGCTTATGCAATGGAAACTTTGCAAAAAGGAAATGGTTGAGCTGCAGCATTTTGTATCCCTTTTATTTGCATAACAGGCTAAATCAAACATTGTTTTCTGAGTAACTTTTACCACTTGATTCAGATGCAGTGGAGTATGGGTGTGTGAAGTGCCAATGATATAAATTATTCTTAGTCACAAATGCAAACTTACAATACTTTTGACTCAGCATCTCTTTTTCCATTGAGTTACTGCAGGATATGAAAGGAGTAATATTTTCAATATATGCCAATGCTTGTATCTTTTTAAAGTGGTTTTAATTTGTCATGAGAGAGAAATGATGTATTTGTCTGGGACAGAAGATGACGTGTACATTCTCCTACGCCTGTATTATCAGAGGAAAAGATTACTCAGAATCATTTATGATACTATTGTGGCATTGGCAAGTGAGGTTTAAGGAGATTAGGAGCTTACTGAGGATACGAGACAGTGTGGTGTATACATTTCAAGTGGCTAGCAACGTACCTTGCTAATTCTATCTGCTAAAATAATGATTGATGCTGACTCATCAAGTGTTGGATCACCAGAGATGTTAAAATTTGTTGAACTAATACATGTGTCCAAGTGTGATGTTAGAGGGTCTGTATTTCTGAGGACAAGATGCAGGGACACAAAAACCATTTTCGTACAATGTTAAAAAAGTTGAGCTACCTACAGATTCGTGATGATCTTTGTTTTAATGCTGAGTCTGGAAGATTATATAGATGTATAAGCTGATACAAGTCATTACTACTGGTGTCTGTGTAAAGACTACCTGGAATAGTTCTTGGAAGTTTTATCAGAGAGGTTAAATATTTATTTATTCACAGAACAAAACAGAAAGCAGGAGTGTTCTAGGCATCAGTAGTTGTCTCGTCTCTGTTATTAGTCCATAATCTTTTGTTAAGCACTAAAGACTACCACTATCTTCAGTGGGCTTTGACTGAAGCCATCAAAAAAATAAAATAAAATATATTTTAAATAATTAAAACACCCTTGCTGCAGTCATTTAATACTCCCCTTTTCCATAGCTTCCATAAAGTTCTCAATAGTGCAAAATTTAATGAAGCTTTTTTTTATTAATGGATTTGTGTCTTATTACCTTTATTATAATTATTATTATTCATATTTTTAGAATCTTTCAGTATACTGTATTGCCTAAATAAGTAAACAAAATGAAAGAAACGATTCATTTTATGTCATTTTTACTTTTTAATTATATTTGATTTTAATCCTCTGCAGAGAAGAAAATCCTCTTTTTAAAATCTATTATTTTGATTCATGTGGAAAGACTGAACTTAAAAAAATCAATATATTTTATTTTTGTTTGAAAAAGCCTTGATGCAAACTTTTATTTTCAGAATTAAGTAATGTCACATGATGTCCTTCAGTAACCATTGTGAGATTTTCTAACTGGTATAATTTAATTCATTTTGTATTTGTATTCCCATTTCGAGATGATCTGCTAAGGTCTACACTGCAACCCAATTCTCAGGGCTATATAAATATAGGATGATGGCAGCATCATAGAATTATTATTAAGTAAATGTTTATGATAACATAAAAACAGTGTTTAACATAACATAAAACAGCCAAAAAGGGTCTGACCAATGGTCCAGCTAGCCTAGTATACTGTCTTCTGACAATGGCCAATTCTAGATGCTTCAGAGGGAATATAATATATGCATGTAGGTATGTACTCTTGTGGCAGTCATTTTGCATAACTGAAACTGATTTTTGTCCTATATATATTTTACCACCTAATATTGTGCTGCTTTCCTGTAAAGATGCATTAATGAATGACCGGTAGTATTTGCTGATCTTTTGAGCTGGTAAACTTAAATACTGATTGCTTTCCATGCTAATATGATTTCCAGTCCATTAAAGATTATATTGGGGAGTTAGTAAGTTTGGCTAGAGATTCGGTACAATAAATAGTAGCAATATTTCATAAATAATTTACTTCATAAAAATTCTATGATGCTGCCATCATCGTATATTTTATATAACCCTGAAAACTGGGTTGAAATGTAGTCTTTAGCAGATCACCTCAAAATATGCTGCATTCGTTTAAGAGATCCAGAATAGCAAGGAGACTATAATTTAGAAGAGTTCTTCCACACAGCTGTCTAGGAAGTTAGTACAGAACTTGGTAGCACAAAGTGTGGCTCTAGCAAGTAATATTTTGCTTGTTCATCATTCTTAAATTATTTTACTAATAATATTTAGCATTCACTTACAAGTATAATTGTGAGATTTTTCAACACTGAAAGACCTTCACGAAGCACAGTCACTGAGATGAGGTGTTGTGACATTTTAACTTCAAGTAATATTTTAGTGTTCTACTTGTTTTTAAATGACTTGTCTCTATAACTAGGCAGCCATGTTGTCTGCACTGTGTTCATTGTGAGATACGTTTGTCTCCAAACTGGCATTTTGATAGGGTCTGCTGGTGGCAAAGTTCAGTAAGTAGTAAAAGAGGTCTTTTGTCCTTATTAGGAATCTGCATAGGGCTGCAGAGTCTATTCTGCTCTCATTTGCATGGCATGCATGCCACATTTATTAACAAGCAAATTAAGAGAGACATGAAACTGAAGCCTTCTGTATACAGAATATTTTAACTATTGATTTTGAATTGACATATTACTCTTCTTAATGAAGTGGTTTAAGACTAAAACAATGTCAATTATACTTTTTTAAAATTTCCAGCATGTATTCCAAATGAAGAGAAAAATCACCTACGCTTTGGAAAACTGACCATTTTCCAGGTGACTAGCACCTTAAAAGTGGTATCACTTCCCGCTGTTCCCCCACCCAGAATATATATGGAACACTTATGCAGTAAGTATTACAGAAGGATTAAGCATTACAGAAAGGTGAGCTGAGACTCCCTCTTTGAGTTAGTCCATCTTTTCTTCTTTTGGAAATAGTCATTACTTTTCTGCCTGTGTTCCTCACGTGACTTACTGCCCAGTTATTGACTGTCAATCTGGGCCAGTAACTAGAGTTGCAGAGGTTTTCTGGCCAAGAAAGAATGTCCAAGATGGAACAAGTATCAGAGGGGTAGCTGTGTTAGTCTGGATCTGTAAAAGCAGCAGAGAATCCTGTGGCACCTTATAGACTAACAGATGTTTTGGAGCGTGAGCTTTCATGGGTGAATACCCACTTTGTCAGACGCAGGCCAAGATGGAACAGATATGGAATCAAAATGAATCTGAGTTATGGAGCTGAGCCAGAGGCAGAAGTGATGTGTGAAAAGTGGGAAGGAGCTGGCTGGGTGAGTCCTGACCAAATTGTAATTCCTGGTGGGGCAGAAGAGGCCTTATTATGATGTGGATGACGGTAGAGAGAAAAGCTGAAGATCAGAATTTTGTAGAGGATTTGGGTGCCTTCTTGAGACAGAGAGAGCGAAGAGGTGAAATTGGAATGGAGTCATCATCAGTATAATTAATTGGCAAAGGGTAGGTGAGAGAGACAAGCTTTCAAGCTCACAGAGCTTTTTTTTCAGATCTAGGAAAGGTACAGTGAGTGTCACAGCTAAATACTAGGTAGAACAGATTGTTTAGCATAGGTAGTGAACACGTATTATAAGGGACCATTCAAGGTGGAGTGGCCCCTTAACCGTCCACAGTCACAGGACAAAAAGGGTCAGGGGATTAGTGAGTTACTGATTGTTGTAATAATTCATAAATCTAGTATCTCTGTGCAGTCCATGATTTTTAATGTCTAGCAGAGTAATGAATTTAAGCTCCCAGGCTCTTTGTTTGAAAGTGTTGTGCAGGTTTCCTTAGAAGATGAGGACAAATAGGTCAGATATAAAGTGATTGCTTTGTGAAAAGTCTTCACTTTCAAATTAGGGTGTTTTTGTCTTTTATTGTTTTCCTGTGTGAGTTCATTTGAGAGCATTGTCATTGTCTGGTTTCACCCACATAGTTGTTATTTATACCACATAATTGTTGTTGAGTGCACTGGATGATATCGCATGTTGTGATAAGCATATGTAGGATCCATGGATCTTGACAGGTGTGTTTGGGGGGTCTTGACAGGGCCGCCCAGAGTGGGGGCAAGTGGGGCAATTTGTCCCAGGCCCTGCAGGGGCCCCCATGAGAGTTTTTTGGGGGCCCTGGAGCAGGGTCCTTCACTTGCTCTGGGGGCCCCAGAAAACTCTCACGGGGCCTGGACCCTTGGAGCTTCTTCTGCTCTGGGTCTTCAGTGGCAATTGAGCGACAGGACCCACCGCCGGGTGGGGAGGTCCTTCCGCCCCGGGACCCGCCGCCGAAGTGCCGGGTCTTCGGCAGCAGGGGCACCCCCACTGCCGAAGACCCCAGGCCCCCTGAATCCTCTGGGCGGCTCTGGGTGTTAATCATTATTGCAGTGGAGATATGTCTGCAGGTTTTACATGTATTGTTCTAGCAGAGGCTAATGTCACTTTCAGCAAGTGTGTCTTGGAAACTGTCACAATACTAATCCCCCACCTTCTCTTTTGTCCTATGACGGCAGAGGTATTAATGGGCCACTCCACCTTGTATGGTCCCTTAGAATATGTCTATGCTAAAACAATCTGTTCCACCTTGTATTTAGCTGTGAGATGCAGAGTACCTTTCCTAGACCTGAGGAAAAGCTCCGTGTAGCTCGAAAGCTTGTCTCTCTCATCACAGAAGTAGGTGTACTAAAAGGTATTACCTCACTCACTTTGTTTCTCTGATATCCTTGGATCAACACGACTACAACAACATAGTATAATTCATTGACTTTCATTAAATGTTAAACAGTTGCACAGTACTTGAAGATAATTAAGAGAAATGCTATTACTAATTGTGATAGTTTGTGGCCAGATTTTAATCTCAAATACACCAATATAATTCCACCATAATTTCATTGATGTCAATGCAATTATGCCAGTTTTATACTTATGTGAGAGCAGAATTGGATGTTTTTTCCTGTTCCTTCTCCCCACTCCTTGTAATTTGTAGAAACTAAAATATATACTATATCTTACTTCCAAAATACAGAGTAAAAATGTCTGTTCGAAATAATGTTATCCTTTCAAAAGCAATGAATAGGTAATTAATTAGATACTTTGGCCCAAAGTGGTCCGTTTTGTAATTCTGTGGACTTCAGTGAAGTTACTCTATGGATCCTTTTAGCACTCCAATTTTTTTTAATGTAGGCACTCAATGTAGTCTTATTGTTGTATCTGAGGTTGTAAGTCTGTCCTTAACTCATTTTATTGAGCCTTCATGTATGGACTAGATGACCTAATAGGTCTTTTTTCATCTTTAACATTTATTCTTTGATGAGGTGGATCTAAGGCTGTGAATGTGTCTTAAACAAAAAGAGCTTCATTAGAATTCTGTAACTCTAGATTTCTAGATATCAGAAAGTGTAGAAATGATTAGTAAGGTTAGAAAACCAGTCTTCACTCTCTTCTCTTAACCCTGCCCCTCCACTGTATATCGGCAGGAGACCTTCAGAGCTGTTACAAGAAAGAAACTTAAGTTTTATTTCTTCAAGATATTTATTACAATAATGTGTGTTTTTGTTGTGTAATGATGTTATCTGCACCCACGCTTCCATTTTCTGTCAGCCACAAGTCCTTATCACCAAAAATGCAAAGGGTTTGCTTGCCACCCATGTGTACAGGAAGAAGATGTTTAAGATTGATCTCAGACTAGGTCAGAGGCATGGGATCTCTAATTAAAATTGAGAGGCTAATTAGAACAGGGCAGTGGATCGTGCACAGTATTATGTGTATGGCTGGTGTTGGGATACATGATCCATGCTACAGTGGTTTGGCTCTCCAGTCCATAAGTAATTGGTAAGTTTATAGCTCTCCAGCCAGTATGCAGAGATTTTTGAGGGAAATATGGATGTCTGTGGTCTGAAATTGAATGATAGAAGATGGTGCTCAAGGGCAAGGAGACCAAGTTAAAGCTGGGTTGGAAGCTTAGATGAATATCTCACTTTGGAAAATGTCCCAGTAAAGCCCGTTTGTTTGAAGATATGCAGCAAATCTGATTAAATTATGTTACAAGAATTCTTAGGCTTAGTTCTCATGAGAGCTTCATCTGCTTTGTACCATTCCTGCTGTGCCATACAGCTGGAAACCTAGTTTAAAGGGTTTCATGAAGAAGAAACCTACAGGTGGGCTAGAGCAGAGTAGTGTGAATTTGATGGACTACATATGTGCAGAAGTGTTTTCAGGATTGTGACGCGTTAGTAACTTAGCTGGTGTGGCTCTAGGACAAACCCATGATTTTGCAAACTATACTGTGATACATAAAACCTGCAATATTTAGACACAGAATGAGATGTCAAGAGTTGATATATAGCTGTAAACCCAAATGTATTTGTTTTTACAGGTTTAAATCAGACACTTAACATTATGTGAGAACATTGCTGTGGTTTATTTTCCCTTGTATTTGTTTTTAATCCATGTAAAACTCTAATGACTTGAAATCTTAAAATACAAAGCTGCTCTGCATCAGTAGACTGTTTTGCTAGTTGAGAGTTATTTTCACTGGTGTTGTCTGTGCAGAGGAGTATTGTTTAAAGCAGGGGTGGCCAACTTGAGCCTGAGAATGAGCCAAAATTTACCAATGTGCATTGTCAAAGAGCCACAGTAATATGTCAGAAACCCCCGCCATCAGCTTCCCCTCCCTGGGTCCCAGCACGTCCCGCCCACCGGCAGCCCTGCCGATCAGCATCTCCCCCTCCTTCCCCACACCTCCCAATCAGCTGTTTCATGGCATGCAGGAGGCTCTGGGGGGGAGAGGAGAGGAGCGAGGACACGGCAGGTTCAGGGGAGGGGGCGGGAAGGGGTGGAGTAGGGGCAGGGCCTGTGGCAGAGCCAGGGATTGAGCAGTGAGTAGCCCCCGGCACATTGGAAAGTTGGCACCTGTAGCTCCAGCCCCGGAGTCAGTGCCTGTAGAAGGAGCCACATATTAACTTCCGAAGAGCCGGATGTGGCTGTGGAACCATAGGTTGGCCACCCTAGGCTTTATTGTCATAGGCCTGATCCTATGTAGCCAATGGACTCCCCACAGGAGTAACAGTACACCTGGGCATACCTCTTTGCAGGACTGAGGCCACAGTATGCAGGTGTGATTTTGGTACTGCATCGCAGCGGTGGGTCGGGAATGAGCTGCTTCTAATCAAATTAGTATAAACCTGTCATCTTCTTCTTCCCATATAATTATCAAGTGAAAGAGACTGAATGTGTTTTCTAAGAGCCTGATCCAGCACTCATATTGATGGCAATGGTAGCCTGTACATTGTCTTCAATAAACACCGAATTGAGCCCTTAGCCCCTTGGGGCAATGTTCTGAGATATCGATGTATTGTCAGATTTGTTATATTTGGAACCGTTTTCTTCAGTGGGCCATAATCTAATTTTATATATACACACACAGATATGGTATATGTGAAATTCAATTCTCTATACATACTACATGAAAATGAAATAAAATCCATACCTTTGTACCCACAAACATTTCAACCAACTTAAAAAAATACAGTAATGCCAAATCTCAGATGAGACTGTATATAAAGATAATCAATTCATCATAAAATAATTACTGTTAAAAATCTTTGGTGATGAACATGGAGTGTATTACAAATGTGCATCCAAATCCAGTTTATGAACTCCTGTCAAATACAGATAAGGATTTTCAAAATTATCTCTGTAAATGGAGAACTAGTACAATATACACTTAAAACCATTTGCATGAAGCATACCCTGCATAAAATTATCATTAAACTAGGCCTGCAGCTATAAATGTGGACATTATTTTAAGCAATAAGAAGTTTACTTTAAATATCATAAGCAGTGAAACATGACATCTCGCTCTAACTTAATGTTGTCTGCAAAGTAACAAATGTTTTGTGATAATATTTCTATTGTAAAGGTTCTGAGCTTGAAGGTCAAGGAATATATTTGCTTTAGGATGTCTTCTACAAAGGAGCTGTTGTCTGTCACAGGAATAAGCTAAATCAGAAGTTCTCAAACTGAGGGTTGGGACCGCTCAGGGGGTTGCGAGGTTATTACATGGGGGATTGTGAGCTGTCAGCCTCTACCCCAAACCCTGCTTTGCATCCAGCATTTATAATGGTGTTAAATACATAAAAAAGTGTTTCTAATATATAAGAGGGGTTGCACTCAGAGGCTTGCTATGTGAAAGGGGTCACCAGGACAGAAGTTTGAGAACTACTGAGCTAAATGATGCTGAAATAGCATCCTCATTAAGCCTATGCCACCACCTAAAACTTGTACCACTTTAACTCTGCTGTTATTGTCTGGGGGTGCAACCTTCCTAATGTGGATGGAATTATATTAGTATAAATTTGCTTATTCCTGTATGAAAAGGGAAATAAGCTATACTGGTATAAGTAGCCAGGGTATCAAATTCATGGTCCATTTTGGTCAATTTCATGATCATAGAATTTTAAATTTAGTCAATTTCACTGTTTCAGATGTTGACATCTGAAATTTCATGGTGTCATTTGTGAGGGTCCTGACCCAAAAGGGATTGTGGGGGGTCACAAAGCTGTTGTAGGGGAATTGGGGGATTGCCACCCTCACATCTGCTCTGCCTTCAGAGCTGGGTTCTGAAGGCAGCGGCTGTGGAGCTCCTTCCTGTAGCTTGGGACAGGGTTCCCGGAGCTGGGTCTTATCTGGCCCTGGCTGGGCTGGGGAGGGACAGGCCACTTCTTCCCCTGCATGCCTCTCTCAGGGGAGATCAGACTCCGAGTACCTTCCCCAGCTGCAGGAAGCTCCACTGCCTAAATGAAATAGTAATACTGTGTGTAGACCAGGTTTAAGTGAATTTCAATTGCCTCAGAGCACTGACAAAATAAAGTACAGAAGCTTTTTTGCTCTCTAAAGTTTTAGTCCTGTGGGGTGTTAAACATTCACAATGTTCTTTGAAGTCAGTGGCCACTGAGGTGCTCAAACTTAGCTCCCTGATTCTTTGGTTCTGTCGTGGCCCAAACTGCTTTTGAAATCAGTTGGAGATTGGTTGAATAGTGACTGCCAGTCTGAAGCTCTTTAAGGGAGATTGTTCAAGTCAGAAATTGCTTTAAGGATTCAATTAAAATATAGCAGATGTACAATCGGTAGGAAGTAGCTTGCCATTAATGCATTAAAAATAATATACCTTTTCATGCATAGAAATGAGAGAGATTTTTTGGCACCAAAAACAAATTCAGTTTTTTAAACATATTTCCGTAAGTTGAACATAACTAATGTATGATTACAAGTGTAAGCATTATGCTACTTCCCTCCATAGGTTCAAATGGACAGTTTTGTGTTCCCTAACTATGGGCTCAATTGTGCATGATAGGCAGAGCCTGAGTAAAGGCCAATGTGGAGGCGAACTGTGCCAGTGGGAGCTACATATGGCACAGTGCCTCTGAGTGCTGCAGCATACATGGAGAGCACCACATTATTATGCCCTTCCAGAGGGGCAGCAAAAATTCCCCTGCATACTCAGAAAATGTTTAATTTTAAATGGGGGAAACCACTATTTGCAGTGAATTTAATTAAATTTAATTACATTTTTGGTTTTCTTTCAACATCAGAAGTAAGAAATCTATAGGAAACAGACAGATTTCCTCCTAAATTTTAGGCGTTAAACTAGATTGGCGGTGTTTCTAATAAAAATGCAGATTTTATTTTTTACTCCAAATAAACATCCCTTACTTTTTTAAGCATTTATTTATTTTTAACCTTATGAACACATCTGCCTTTTTAAATTGCTTCTTCTGTGTGACACATCATTTAATTTTAGTCTGGCAGTTAGATTTTCTCCTTATACTCTCTCAAATGGAGGAAACATCAAAATTTTGTGCAGATTTTATTTAGGCGTTCCCCTTCCCTACTCCAGGCTGTTACTAGGAGCACAACACCTTTTTCTTTTCTTTTTTCTTTTCTTTTCTTTTCTTTTCTACTTCCTAATCTTGATTTCCTTTTTCATAACTTCAAGGTTTCCAATCATCTCTACCTCTTTTTCCCTTTTTCATGGTTTATGCACACATCTATCTTCTGTCCTCTGTCCCACTCTCTACTGGGACTAAATCATAGATGCAAGGCACCCTTGACTTCAACTGGCCTTGAATCAGGAACTAAACTTGGTTGTAGTTGTTTGCAGAATCTGGCCTGAGGATATTTTTAATCCAAGAACCTGATCCTGAAAGTCCTATGAATGTAGAATCACCTCTTGATTCCACTGGGAGTTCTATCCATGGAGAATCAGCACTATATTTTTTTCTCATCAGTTTTACACTGATGTGACCATGGCTATTACACTGTGCACACACCAGAATGTATTATTTAGATATGCAGGTAGACATATATATATGAGTTCTGAAAAGAAAAGTACATGAATTATACAGTGGAAAGCTTTCAGCATGCTACACAAATTAATTTGCTTGGTGTAAAATAAGGATGCACATTAACCTTCTTAAAAAAATTAAGTCCATGAGTCTGATTCAGCACTTGGCTGCCAGTGGGCAGACTTCTACACCAGTGGTGGGCAACCTGCGGCCCATCAGGGTAATCCACTGGTGAGCCGCCAGACTTTGTTTACTTTTGCGCCATTCCCAGCCAATGGCAGCTGCAGGAAGAGACAGGGCCACAGGGACGTGCTGGCCGCCGCTTCTGGTCAGGAACGGCGAACTGCAGCCACTGGGAGCTCCGAGCAGCCGTGCAGAGGTAAACAAAGGGTCTAGTAGCCTGCCAGTTGATTACTCTGTTGGGCTGCAGGTTGCCTACCATTATTCTACACCTATGCAATCTCACTGAAGTCAGTGTTATGCCCACACGGAACCAATTGTAGGATTGGGACATATGTATACATTTAAACAAATAAAACATAGTAGGCTCAATGGAGGCAGTGAAATATTACTGTAAAGAGAACACTTTATAATGCAATGATGATATTTTTAAGACAGTTTAATTTAGACCTTAGCTGGTTTAGCAGAAGTAAACCTTTGAAATGGGGCATTACATTTTTGAGCTAAGCACTTCAAAAGCTGTCAGAGTAGCTGTTGCCTCCTGTCTTGGAAGCTGTCAGAAATCTATAAATAAACAGATAATTCAGAAGTAGAGAAAATTCTTATGCTGTTATTGTTATTAACATCCTTGTTTCTTTCTTTTTTTGTTCCTTTCAGCATATCCTATTCAGTACATGTCTCGGAGGATTATCCAGGTATAGTGCAACATTCTTGTGCTTGAAGCAAATATCATTGTTAGAGCAATATTCAGAGGTTCAGATGAAGATATTGAAAAAGCATTAATGTGTTCTAGGAGCTTCTTTTTGCTAATCATTTCCTGTTAGTTAGATTGTTTTCATAGTCATTTCTCCTTTTCAGCCTTCATTTGTCAGCCAGGTCAGGGTGAGAGAACCTGATTCACAAGTTTAGCGAGAAGGGGGTTTGTGACGCTTACTGTGTCTAAAGCTGTCAATGATGATAATCTAAAAACAACCTAATTCTTGTTTGGTATGAAATATATAGCTTGATCCAGTAAAGTGCTTAACATTCTGGCTCTGATCCAATAAAGCACTCAAACCTGCTTGAAGTCAAGGGACTACTTGTGTTCTTAATCTTAAGCATGTGCTTAGGTGCTTTGTTGCATCAGAGCTGCACAGGAGGTCCATCCTGCCTAGAGCTTGTTGCAAGATCAGGGCCAAAGGAAGTTAACCTTCCTTTCTCCTACCCTTACATGTTTTGCATATTTAGACACTTCAGTGCACATAGGAGACCCACAGATATGAAGTAGTTCCTTTATGTCACAGATGGAAGCATACTGGTGGGGCAGCCTGGGAGGCTGCTTGGATGGTGTCATTGGAGTGTGGATTGGGCCCTTATTATGTACCCATTATCCTAAGAACTGTTTCTCTTTTATAGATAACACATATGTTTCCAGTTCAGATAATGATGAAGATGTGTTAGTTACAACAGATTCAATCCCAGTAATTTTCCATAGAATCGCAACAGGTAATATTGAGTCACAAATGATTTTTCAAGTTAAAGTTTTGTGGGGGACTGCAGGATACTGCCGATACATAAAAGATGATATCCCAATACGTATTGTTGTGCATCTTGTAGTTTTCTCACAAGCTCATTGTTGGGTATGGTCAGACCTTTTGAAATAGAAGCAACTAAAATATTTCTTTTGGGGAGTGTATAGGCAATATGTGTTTTCACTCATAGCATGGCTTACAATCATGCTAAAGCAATCCTGTTTGAATGCAATGGGACACACTTGCCTATCATTAAGGCTGCCCAACACTTCCCTTTGTAAGACCTCATTTTCATTTGCTTATCACTTTGCTAAACTTTAACCATTGGGATGAACATTTCTGTCAGGTATCTACCTCAGGCTGATTTTTTTAAATGTTCAACAGAAATGGTTTAGCCATTTTTGAGAACAAAGCTAGGGAAGAACACATTGTTTTGACCATGTTAAATAATTCCAGCACCCTTGTCTTTGAAAAGCTCTATCAACCTCATGCTTTGGAACAGAGAGTTGAAATTTGCCTGGGTAGTGTCAGAGATGTGCCTTTTGCCAACCCCATGAAAATCTGCCCACATTTGGCTCTTATAAGCTTTTAAAAATCACAGTTCACATATGCTCAGCTGCTAAATTCCCCAAAGATTCTGTCCACAATGAGCATGTTGCAGCAAGAGGCTGACTTTTCCTGCAATTGCAGCTCTGAGCTGCTGCAAGCTGTGCTGGGTTTGGGTCTAGGCATGTGAACTGAGAGTAGGAAAATTCTCCTGTGCTCTCAGTGACTCTCCTGCAGGACCCAGGCAGTGTGGAGAAGGAAGCTGTCAAATTGGACCTTAGAGGGGACAAGAGCTGGAGTGGCAGGATCAGTAAATTGGGAGCCTGTGACTGCAATCTGCCAGGAGGAGAGAAGAAAACGAGGAGTGGGAGTTGGGGATGAGAGGCAAGGGTGGAGGCTGAGACTGGGCGCTGGGGGACAACCTGGGATTGGCTGGGAAAGGGAACTGCGACTGGCTGGTCAAAGAGAGTGGGACTGGAAGCCTGAGAAGGAAACAGGGGCTGGGGATGGGGGACTGGGAGCCAGTAGATACAAAGGAGACTGCACAGGCAACCTTAGTTCTGTCGTTTCCTAACTTTTGAGTGCTTGACTTTGCAACCTTAATACTGTTATTTTAACATAGTTTTTTGTGTTTAACATAGAATTAGCCTGAAAAATATATTTTCGGTGCAGGAATGGAAAACTGGTACAAAGTTGCTAGAAAGCAAACATTTTAGGCTCTTAATCTGATCTCACTTAAACTGATGTAAATCAGTGGAGTTACAGAGAAGCAAAACAGCCATGAGATCCTAATCAGACCCTTAAGATACATTTCTTTCTTCAAAGATACACGTGTTATAATATTTTTAAATCAAGTGTGAAATTTAATATTAAACATCAAAACCTTTTTGTCTCTATAAAGAAAATGAAATGACTTTATTTTGCCAGTTTCTTTTATTCTTATGTAAAATCCAATTAAAATCAGTATCTCAATTGTCATCTTGTAGCGTTCCAGCAAAGAAGAAATTTAAATTGGCACCCAATAATGGCAATATGTGCAGTATAGATACTGCACACCCAGCTAGCACAGCTATAAATAGCAGTGTAGACAGTGAGGCATGGCTTGGGCAAGTACAGTAGAGTGCCCTACACACCTGAACCTCCAGGGTATATACTCTACATGGCTCTCTACACTCCCAAGCAGTGCCTCACATGGCATTTACCTGGCTATTATAATGTCCTGCTGCCTGCCTTCTGCTGGAGTCTTTCCCTGTTGTCTACATGTTGGCCAGAGCCTTTCACTGTGGCATACAACCACGCACAGTGCAGTGCAGTAAGTGTGGTCATAGCCTGCCATTCACTGCAGCGAGCAGCTACATATGCAGGTCCTGTACTCTACACACCTCCGTAAGTGTGGACATAGCTTAAGTCTAGTTTACAAGTAAATAAAACCGATGGGGAAAAACCTATTTATGCAGCATTTTGTATTGTAGAATCATGGATTCCTGAGGGATCTTGGCTTCTTGTATTTATATTGCTAGATTGTAAGCTCTGTGGAGCAGGGACTGTCTTTTTGTTCTGTGTTTGTACAATACTTAGTACAGTGGAGTCCTTGTCCATGACTGAGGCATCTAGGTGTTACAATAATGCAAATACTACTGCCACTACACTTATTTCAGTTTGTTTTTTTTAAATTACATAAATAAAATGATTTTAGATTTGTCATGGCTATTAACTATTTTCCTTTTTAATGATTTTTTTTTAGAATTAAGAAAAACCAGTGATGTTAACTGTTGCTTATCTATAAAATCAAAATTACAGAGGGAAAATGGAGAGGTATGGTATTGCTTTATTAATGTAGTCCTTATATATTTTTTCATTGGAAGGTAGAGTAACAAACTACAGAACATAACTTAATATTTCTTTTGCATTTAATTTGTTAAAACAAACACTGGGATGGAATTCTGGCCCCACTGAAGTCAATGAGGCTTTTGCCATTGATATCAAAGAGGTCAGGATTTCACTCCAGATGTACACAAACAATCTATAGTTTTGCAAGGAGGCTGTTAAAAATATGCAAAGTGTTATCAGTCTAGGATGACTGAACCTTCCCCATAACGTTTTCTGCCTTGGAAGTACAACTGTGTCAGAGAAGCTGATCACAAAGCAGTTATCTCCTAACCTGATCTTATGCACAGGATCAGATATTTCAAACATTCACTTCCTAGCTTAGCGCTTACTAATGTGAGAATGACAGTCCCATTGAAGTCAATGGACCTGTTCATGACAGAGTGAACAATAGAGTATCAGACCCCATGGTTCCAGTGTGTAATTTATATTTGGTTTCATAACTAGGTCTGATCAAGGAAATAACATAGTTAAGAAACAGCATTCAGATGAAGTCTTTGGTGAAAATTGGCACACAGATACTAAGTCTGACAAACCCTTATTACCAAGCATATTATCACATTACTGCCACTGTAATCAAAGGGCTTAAGCACTTTATGGCCCTGATTCAGAAAAGTGCTTAACCACATGCTTAACGTTAAATGCTTTCTTGAATAAGAAAAAGTTCCTGAATTGTAGTCTATATTTGATTGTAATGGTTTGCTGGTTTCATCACATGTTTTATACTGAAATAGAGGACAACCCTGTGGCAGTGAGGTATCCTGATATGGTTGTGTTTGTAGCATATAGGCCCTTATTTTGATATAAGAAGTTGCAGTGGAAATTTTTGACTTGTCCTATCACAGAATTTTATTCAATGATCTTTAAAACTTAGAGAACCAAAATAGTCTCAAATTACAAAGTATTATGGAGTACATTCCTGGTGAAGAAATATTTTTATTTTAAAAAATTTTAGAGGAAATTAGATTTACTTTCACGATTAAAAGCTTGAGATAGATTAACTTTTCATGGCAAAGAAATAGAACTTTTTATAAATTTTAAATTGAATTAGGATCCAAGTAAGATATTTTTAAGAAACCTGTTAATGAAAATCTTTAACACCAACAATCTCTGTGAGCCAGACAATCAAAGTCTTTACTTCATTGCGTGATTATATCATACATGCTGGGTTTATCACTCTTCTAGTATGAGGAGTTTCATTTCTCTTTTCTTCTGTTGTTGATGTGTTTATTTTGTTTATATTTGCAGCATGCTTCCCGGGGATCTAAGGTTATTATTAGGCAGTGGAGACTGAATACAGTCTTTTGTTTTTCTTCAGTAAAATACCAGCAAAAAAAAAGTCAAAATTGCTATGAAATTGGCTGTAAATACAATTTTCACTCAATATACACATGCACAGCATACAGTATGAATTTACAGGCAGAGGTAAGGAGATAAGATTAGAATATGAGGCTGTGGAAATTGGTGGCAAAAATATATCTCACTTTTCTGAATCTAGAAGATTAAAAGGAAAATTCTGTTCAATTCACACAGTTGATTTCTGGGTTATTATGGAAGTTTTGTGCCTCCTGTGAATGCAAAATGTGCAATAGATAAACTGTGGGTCAAATAGGAGAATTTTGTCTTTATGATTTTATCAAGTATTCAATTTATGTGAGCTCCTGTTAACATAAGTGCTGTGAATGACAAATGGATTGTGGGAAAACAAGAAATAATGTCCTTAAACAGTTGAATGACGTTAAGCAAGGACTAAAGTGTGACTTTCTGACTTACGTTGATAAAGTAGTACCATTTTCTATGAGTCGTCCCTATTGTGAGTTTAAATTAATAAGTTAATTCTTTTAAAGGGATTTGAAGGTGAATGTTTTATGTAAAATCTAAGTGTTATTTATGTTGTTGACAAATTAATATAGACTATTATAGTTGATTTGCCAGAATACATTAGGTTAATGCCTATAGGTAGGATCCTACCAAATTCAAGGGCCATTTTGATCAATTTCACAGTCATAGGATTTTAAAAATCGTAAATTTAATAATTTCAGCTATTTAAATCTGAAATTTCACAGGTAAAATTCGTGAGTAATTGTAATTGTAAGTTCCCTCTAACCTAACCTAAGTTCCCTCTAACCTGCACAGGCGCGCAGCTACCTGTTAAGCCCTGCACAGGAGCACAGGGCTGTGGCGGGGAGAGGCGCCCCTTCTGGCCGCCCCCAGCGCAGACTGCAGCAGCGAGGAGAGGCACCTGTCCTTGCCAGCCAAAGCACGGACCTACAGTGGCAGGGAGAGGTGCCCTTCTCTGCTGACCAAAGCCTGGTAGGAAGAGGTGCCCCTCTCTGCTGGCCAAAGCATGGACCTGCAGCGGCGGGGAGAGGTGCCCCTCCCCACCAGCCCCACCACAGACCTGCCCCGTCAGATGTGCCGCAGCCAGGGAAGAGGAGCCCCTCCCTTGGCTCAGCCCAGCCCCACCGGTGCTGCCATGTCTGGGGAGAGGCGCCTCTCCCCTGGCCACCAGCTGCCGCAGCAAGAGAGGGCTGGGAGGAATCTTCTTTCTCCCCACTGCAGCTCCGGGGCAGCCTGCACCCCAAACCCCTCATCCCCGGCCCCATGTTTGAGTCTGCACCCGCCTGCACCCCAACCCTCTGCCCCCGCCCTTAGCCCCCTTCTGCACCCTGAACCCCTCATCCCCAGCCCCACTCCAGATCCCGCACCCCCAGACCCCAACCCTCTGCCCCTGCCCTGAGCCCCCTCCCACACTCTGAACCCCTTGGCGCCACCACAGATCACTTCCATAATGGTGCACTTAACAAATTCATTCCACACATGGATGTAAAAAATTAGAGGGAACACTGGTCCTGACCCAAAAAGTAATTGTCTATGTGGGGGTGGTTGCAAGGTTATTGTAGAGGGGATTGTGGTACTGCTACCCTTGCTTCTGAATGGCTGCTGGTGGTGGCACTGCTGACTTCGGAGCTGGGCAGCTGGCAAGTGGCGGCTGCTGGCCCGAAGCCCAGTTCTGAAGGCAGAGCCACCTCCAGCATCAGCGCAGACGTAAGGATGGCATGGTATGGTATTGCCACCCTTACTTCTGCACTGCTGACTGCAGAGCTGAGCACTGCTTTTAGAGCTGGACACCCGGGCAACAGCCGCCTCGCTCTGAAGGCAGCGCAGAAGTAAGGGTGGCAATACTGCAACCCCCTAAAATAACCTTGTAACCTCCCTGCAACCGTCTTTTGGGTCAGGGCCCCCAATTTGAGAAACACTGGTCTCCCCCATTAAATCTTCATAGTATAGGGTAAAAGCACCCAAAAGACCAAATTTCACCGGGGATGGGGAGACCAGATTTCACAGTCTGTGATGCATTTTTCATGGCCAGGAATTTGGTTAGGCCCTACCTATAGGGACACAGTTTAATTTTGCCATTCATTGGTTGAATCAGGCCCACGATCCTCTTGCCTAGAAGTTCCTAATGAAAACTCTAAATAAAGTGTATGAAGTGTTTATTTGTAACATACATAATTACAAAAAGAAGAAAAGCAAATGTCATTCTCCTGTTTCATTTGCTAAACTTTGTTTATTTTTTTAAATAAGGACTCGAGGCACAATAGTGCAGTTGAAGAAGATTCTGAAGGAGATAATGATTCTGAAGAGTTTTATTATGGGGGACAGGTAAGGGAGAACATTTTCCCAATAATTTCCAAACAATGTCCTTTGAAGGCTTCTGAGATAATTTATTTTGAGTTTTATATTGATCTTCAAATTTGTGCAGTTGTAAGGACAAGAAAACTGATTGTAACTTGGATGTTTTTGAAAATGAGATCTATTTTATAGCTTCCAGGAAATACTGTTCACTCTAGAAAGCATATATCCTATTTACATCAATGAAAGCAAAATAGGGTTGTAAACTGTTATGCGTTGGGGTTGACATCTGGTAAAAATAATAGCACTGCATTTTAACGGTAAAAGTGGTAGCTACAAAACTCTTGTGATCTATACTATAGTAAATTTTCTCCTTTCTGAGCTCTGTAGTCTAATTCACCTAGAGAGATGCTGATTTAAAAAAATAATAATTATATCTCTGTGTCTTTCCCTCTTGTTCCCTCAGCAGAATTATTTATTACCATATCCTAGTCCCTACTGGAAATTAAAATGTTCCCTTTGTACTTATTTCTTTTGAGAGGTCAATGGAGTGTTTGACTAGGGCACTCTCTTTACTCTTGATGTCCAAAATCATCAACTAAGGGGCCAATACATTCAAACAGTGTTCATGGGGGTGGTTTTTGTTATATAGGCTTGCGGCCACCAGGAAACAGACTGAGAACACCATTCCATAAGCTACCAATTAGCTGTTAAATAGTAACAGGTTTCGGTCAATATTTGTCTAGAATGTGTTTGAACTGGTTACATTACATTCTATTTAGGTAGCACCCTTGCTCCATGGAAAGACAGCACAGAGAGATGGGAATAAAATACAGTAATCACCAAAAGCAAAAAAATCAACAGCTGTGATTGTCCTGAATGAGTACAAAATACTGGGTAAACAAAAAGAGGAAGAAAGAAGACGAGATCGTTAGAAGTGCATTAATGAGAGGAAAAGAGACAGGTTATGAGATGGGATATAAAATGAGAGAGTCAGGCATAGTCTACACTACTGCAGTAAATTGATCTAAGCTACGTTACTTCAAGTACGTGAATAACGTAACTGAAGTAGACATAGCTAGATCCACTTACCATAGTGTCTACACTGCACTGTGTCGACTGGAGATGCTCTCCCACCAACTTACCTTACACTTCTCGGGGAGGTGGAGTACAGGAATCAATGAGAGAGTGCTCTCCCATCGATTAGGCACGTCTTCACCAGCCCACTAAATCGATGCCACCACATCGATTGCAGCAGCACCAATTTAGCTCCATAGTGAAGACATGCCCACAGAAAGAGAAAGTGAGTTCTAAAGAGTTTTGTGTAAGAAAAAGAAGGCATGAAGAAGAAGAATTGTGAGATGAATGAAGAGAGCTAATAGGAAGACAAATAATAGAGAAGCCGCATAAGGATGTGCTATGTTAACTTTGATGGAATAAATGGGCCAAAGGTGTTAACATAACCACTCGCTGACTGATATTAAACAGGGTTAAACAAGGAGTTTGGTATACAGAGACCTCAGCCTGCTTAGTACGATGGCAAAGATACCATTAAAAAGCCTTTTAACCTTTTATTAAAGATGCAGAGAAGAAGAGAAAACAGTTAAAACATTTTAAATGTTAAGTACTGAGTAAAGCTTTCATTTTGATGACATTTCTTGTTTCCTTTCCCTTTATCTGGACAGAGTTTTAAAAGGAAAAAAATAAAAACCTTGTTAGATTGTCTCCTAGATGATATCAGAGAAGGTAATGCCATCCTTTTGGATAAAAGAGAAGAAATTAGTTGAGATGAGCTTGAGCAACTGTTGCTGCTGCTCTTGTTAAAATCCTGCCCTATTTCATTCCAAATGGTGTTTTGGATTCTGCTGGAGCTGGTAGAGGTGGCAATGTTATCAGTGTCCCTGTCTTTGGCTGCCAGGATTAAGACAAAGAAGAACTGGGGAGATGGTGGAGGTGGCTGCCATGATGGTGACACTCATGCCAGTAACCTCCATCTGTTCTGTATTCTTCTCCCAAAGGCTTTATCTTTTAATGACCCCAAAAAGGGAGTGATGGTGGAATAGCCCATCCCCTCATTATTTTGTCTGCCTAATATCTAACACACCAATTTTGGTTAATTTCTAGTTCTACATCTTCTGTTTTCCAGCACAGTCTTTGAATTATATTAATTTGGCCCTTTTTAGTTTGGACTAATTTAGTCTCTTCCTGGTTCTCTCTTTCTAGATATGCAAACTGTATATAAAGTGATAAATGCCAATTTAACCACATGAGAAATACAGCTGGAGAAGAAATTGCTAGTCAAAGATAATCTTACCATTTCTAACTGGTGACAGCTGAAACAGTGAGAGAACTGATTGTGGGAAAAGGGGAAAGTGTAAAAGAGGAAAGCGTTTGGGAGTGGTGGTGAAGAAAAGACATAGGCTATGCCTATACTACAGCCTATGTCGGCCTAACTTATGTTGCTCAGGGGTGTGAATAAACCACTCCCGATCAATATAAATTACACCGACATAAGCGCCTGTGTGCACAGAGCTTCTCCCACCAACATAGCTTCTGCTGTTCTGGAGGTGGTTTTATTATGCCAATGGGAGAGCTCTTTCTTGCTGGCATAAAACTGCTTCACCAGATGTGCTGGAGCAGTGCAGCTGCATCCGGACAGCTGTGCTGCTGCAGTGCTGTACGTGTAGACATGCCCATAGTGTCTTGGTCATAGTGGAAAGGTTTGAATCACCTGTACATAATTTCCCCAAAAGATACAGTTGGGTAAACAGTTTAAAAGTAGCTAAATGACTTAGGCACCTAAGTCCTATTGATTTACAGTAGGAATGAGGGCTTGTCTACATTAAGAATTCATTCATGCCAAGGTGGGGTGTGAATCTACCCTGTATTAGCTTGCTGCAGACCGTCTTTGTGGACACTGCTGACGCACAGTTTGTTAATGTGCTTTGATGCAGTCCTCTTTGAAATGGGATTTAAGAATTATCTTCCTAAATCACTTAAACTCTTTTTAAGTGCTCTTACCCACTGTTATATTGGGACAAAGAAATCTATATCATGTCTCAGATTAATGTGGAGACTGTCTAACAAGTCATTCAGATTCGGTAAATTTATCAGACCTTGCACTTTTGGGACCTTTAACTCTTATACTTGCTGTCTGTGAGAGTCTTTGTGCGCTCTTCCTTTGAATCTCTACCCTCTGTACATTTTCAGGAGATAACAGCAGATCAGCTCTTGTTGAACCAATAACACCATTGCTTTTGATTCTTATACATGCTGCTCTTGTGGTGTAAACTTGCAGATGCAGTTGTAAAAAACCTCTGCCTTTAATCAAAGCTTCCACTCACTTCTGCATGTTCATAAATGTGTCTAGGGCTGTATCACAAGGATGGGCAATACCTTATATGATATGTTCCTAATTTGGCGTTCCTCCTTGCCAATAGGGGAACATGGAATTTGCTGCCCTTTCCAGCCCTTAGCCATCCATTACCAGAAATTTTGTGGGGAAGCATTATATTGGGGAGCCAGGCAACCCACATATTGTTCTGGAGAGATTTTTCTGATGCTTCATACAATAGGGAGAAAAAAGATGACAAGTCAAGTATGTTGTGATTCACGGGATAAACACCCTTCTCCATTCATAAGGCAGGACTCCATAATCATCAGTACATCATGTCAAGATTTACGTTGTTTAAGTCAGGTGTTCTCAATATTTTTTCTTTATGAGCCCCCCACTCCCACCCCACAACATGCTATAAAAACTCCATGGAACATGTTTGCTGCAACTGTTTTTCTGCACATCAAAGCCAGGACCAGCATCAGCAAGTAGGGCAATTGCCCAGGGTCCCACACCACAGGGTCCCTGTGAAGTTACGTTGCTCAGGCTTCATCTTCAGCCCCCCTTGGCAGGGCTTGGGGCCCCAGCTTCCGACCCATGCAGTGAGGCTTTGACTTTCTGCCCTTGACCCTAGCAAGTCTAATGCCGACCCTGCTTGGTGGACCCTCTGAAACCTGCTTGTGTCCCTCCAGGAGGCCCTGGATTGCTGGTCGAGAACTCTGGAGTGTGTGTATATATATATATATATATATATAGTGTCGGAATTCTTATTTAAAAAAAAAGAAGATAGCTTTTTCTCTCATCTAACATGAAAAAATAAAGGATGAACTTATGATTATGTCAGCAACTAGAGAGAGTAATGGGGGTCCTAGTTTTTTTCCTTCTTAAGGGGGAGGGGTATAAGGATGGGAGTCCTGCCACCCTCACCTTACTCACCCTCTCCCAGACAACTGATTCTGTCTGACTCAGCAAAATTCCAGTCCCCCAGCAGCAGCATCCTTTTCCCCTTCCCTATATTAGACCCTAGCTTCTGCAGCACAGAGGATAGGAATAAGACTCTTTCCAAAGCTATGCCTTCCATCTTTGACCAAAATAAGTCAGTGATACACTAGCTCAGATCCCTCCCTTTCCTAAATGTTCTTAGTACGTCTGATAACCTTGTGCTTCTGCTACACTGATGAGTTTCAGAGGGGCTTCAGAGTTTTTGATGAATTCCAAATGTGGTCAAATTATCATTGGCTAATTTTCACTTATAAAGGGGGATCAGATGAGTACTGTTTAATTCAGTTGAAATGTGCGTCTCTAACTGTCAAACTTGATACAGACCACTGAATTTCAGAATTAGAATCCTACTAGATATGATGTACAAATCAAGGGCCCAGTACTACCATCAGTTATGCCTGGGTAACAACAACTGTTGTCAGTGGGAAATCTACATGGATATTTGAAGGCCAGAATTGGACTCTAATGCTTCATTCTTTGTCTTTCTCAGTGAGACAAAGCCAAATTCTGCTCTCATTTCGTTTTGCACTCATCCAAATCTGCGAAATTCACTTCTGAAGAGTTACTCCAGATTTAAACCAGTGTAACAGGATACAAGGTGACCACATCATCTGTAGCAGGGGTGGCCAAACTGAGCCTGAGAAGGAGCCAGAATTTACCAATGAACATTGCCAAAGAGCCACAGTAATATATCAGCAGCCCCCCATTCGCTACCCCCTTCCAGCCCCCAGCACCTCCCACACACCAGCAGCCCTGCCAGTCAGCACCTCCCCCTTCCTCCCCATGCTCCCGCCTGCTACAATCAGCTGTTTTGCAGTGCACAGGAGACTCTGGTGGGGAGGGGCGAGGAGCAAGGGCATGGCAGGCTCAGGGGAAGGGGCAGGGGCCTTGAGGGAAGCGGTGGAGTGGTGGAGGACCTAGGGCCGAGCAGGGTGTTGAGCAGTGAGCACCCCACAGCACATTGGAAGTTAGCATTTGTAGCTCCAGCCTCGGAGTCAGCAGCTATACAAGGAGCCTCATATTAACCTTTGAAGAGCCACATGTGGCTCTGGAGCCCCAGTTTGACCACCCCTGATCTATAGGCATTCACTGTAAAAGTATGGATTACAGTATTTTTTCCTAAAGGACAATACTTGATACCTTTAAAATGGTATGTTATAGATCATTATAGAGTATAGACAAATATAACTTATTTGGACCTCATAAAGTCTAATCAAACTATCGGTTTTGTTCTATGATCTTAAACTTCCATTGACTGTTTCTACCTCCCGTGTGCAATAGAGATATGCAACGATACATTTCCTACTATATTATTAACACATTTTCAAAAGGAATAATAAAAGAGGAAGATTATCTTAGGTCATATCACTTCACAGTTTATGGTGTTGTAGGCTACCAGTAATAATAACAAAGTGATGAGTTCTAAGTCACTTAGGTGCTTTTGAAAATTCTATACTATATCCCTAATTAATTATTTTCTAGGTGATTGATTTCCTTGTCTCATGTGACTTTTTATCAGTTTATATTTTTGTTTTTAAAATGAAGTGGTTTTAGACTGGAGAAATATTATCAAGTAGAGTTATACAAATCTAGGAAGAAAGAAGGACTTCAGTGAGGCCAGGGTTTCATGCTGTATTTTTGGGTAGTTTCTATAGAGCCCCATAGATTTCATCCCTATTAAATTCAATAGGATTTTTCCATAAGAGATATTTATTATTATTAGTAGTAGTAGCGTTCCTACTTCTGCTACTTGTATTACTGAGTGCTTAGGAACCTGAATCAGGGACCAAGACCTCCTTGCGCTAAACACTCTACAAAAACAAGAAGAAAGAGTATCCCAAAGAGTTTACAATCTAAGCATAAAACAAGAGCAAACAGATAGATACAGACAGAAGGTGGAATACAAGGAAACAATGAGACAATATAGGTCAGTATGATAGTGGTCTCAGCATGCAAGTGGCCTAGCCATTTCAAGTTTTTTATAGGCATCATGCCAAAGGAGAATTTCAAGGAGGAATTTGAAGGAGGACAATGAGGTAGCTCTGCTTCTATTTGAACTTGGAATTGATTTTGCCAATTTTACACAATTTTTGCAAAGAAGTTTTTCCTTTCCTATTACACAGCCAATTTGTTTTTTCCCCAGAAAAAAAATGAAATCGGTCAAATGTTAAGATACTAAATAAACTCACCAACAAACTGACATTTTTCTTCATAGAAAGGAAATATTGAAAGTGAAGCTTTCACTTTTTTCACAAAAATCGCTTCTTTGTCAGTTTTTTTCCTCTCTTTTTTTCATATGGCCTTAGCAGCAGCTTGTGTTTTGGTACAGTACCATGGTAAACATACCATCAATGGAACATGCGGGCATATAATAGAAGAGAAAAGACCAGATGAAATTCATGGAACAACTTGAGTAACACCACCATATTTGCACTTAGAATACTATGAAAATGTTGCTGCTAGTAAAAAAATAAAATAAAAACACTCACCATATTACGTTTATCTGCAGGTTAACTACGATGGAGAACTTCACAAGCACCCACAGCTGGAAGCTGATTTGACAGCAGTGAGAGAGATCTATGGGCCTAATGCAGTATCTCTCAGGTACATCATTTTAGTGGGTAAAATTTTTGTCAGTTCTGTGGCTGGAAAAAGGACATAAAATTGGTTGTCAGCAGCATAAGTTTAGGGAATAGAAGCTTGTTGGCTATATTTTGGCATGTTGGACGTGTTGCAGATAGGTGTTTATGCAGGATCGCCATCACAAACTGTACAAAGGGTCATAACTAAGGTTATGATTTAGTCACAGGTATTTTTAGTAAAAGTCATGGACAGGTCACTGGCAATAAACAAAAATTCATGGCCCATGACCTATCTATGACTTATACTATAAATACCCCTGACTAAATCTTGGGGGGAGGGGGACACCCCAGAGGGATGCTGCTGGGGACGACATCTATTGGGGGTGTCCTGGGGACCTGTTGCTGAGGGGGTTAGCGGCACCAGCTGCCAGGGGATGCTGAACAGTGGCTGCTCCAGCCGCCCCGGGACCACTGCTCAGTCTCTGGGACCAGCAGCACTGGTCGCTACTCAGGCAGTTCCCGGAGCCAGCTCTCCAGGGCCGCCTGACCACTGACCGATGCGGCTGGCTTCAGGGCTGCTCCAGCAGCATCTGGTGTGGCTGGCTCCAGGGCCGCCCACAGCAGCTGGTTGTGGAGCCACTCCAGCAGCGCCCGCTGTGGCTGACCCCAGGGCCACATGAACAGGTGGCCCTGGAGCCTGCTGCTTGGGCACCCCTGGGGTCAACCACATTGATCACCGCAGAAGTCTTGGAGGTCACGGAAAGTCACGGAATCCATCATTTCCACAGCCTCCGTGACAAACATAAAGCCCTAGTTATAACCTACAGATTTCTAGGAGGATAATTTATATCAACTAACAGAAAGTGAACGAACATTATGATGGAGCAGTGATGATTCTGAGCTCTGCTTTGTAGTGTTGCTGAACTTGCTAATACAGCTGTCTATGCTCAGAACAATTTCTTAAGGCACCATCTTGTAAACATTGAAGTCAGTGAGAGTGTTGCTTTTAACTTTAATGGGGACAGGATTGGGCTGTTATATTTTGATTAAAATTACTGTTAAGCATACTTTGCTCTGTCATGTAGTCCATAATGTTTTCATGAGGTATTATTTTAATAATAATAATAATAATTAATAAATACATTATGACCAGGAGGCAAGATTTAACAGATCTGGTTGCAAAGTGATGGAGAAAATATCACCTTGACAATATGATATGAGACAAAATAAAAAACTATACCGGACCTAATAATCATCTTGGATATATTGCATATAGCAATTTCCATGAACCTATATAATATGTTAACTATTTTATTCTAAGAAAAGAGATATTGTTTAAAACGAAGTTGTGTGGTGCTGCTGAATAACATGCCCATTTAATTTATCAAGTGTACATTTTAATGGCATATGTTTAATTCCTTGGATGATACTCCTAAAAGAAAAGAAATCTTCATTATCTGCCTTTTGAAGTTAAGTGGAAATTCATTCGATTTAAAGGACATTGGAAATTTAAATCCAAGCAGTTGTACATGATTTAAGAAATGAATGAGATAATCATTTAGTTGCCAGACTGTTAAATGTTACACTGTGTGAAATTCTGTATACCTTTATAATATGTTCCCTCAGGCACTTAACATTACAACAATGAATATAACCTTTTAAAAATGTTAATGCATTTAATTTATTGAATAATCTGCTTCGTTGTGGGCTATGCCATCTCTTAGGGCTCAATTCATTAGAATTTGGTATCTGTGAGTGCTTCTGGCATGTGGAAAACTTTTGTGTCTCCTAAGTTCTTCAGCAGTTGACAATATCCATATATGTTTGGCAACCACAAAATGTAACATTAGGCATTCAGTTTCAACCTCTCCTCTAATCCTACATTGGGGGCACCCGCTGAATAAGACTATATCGAAGGGCATGTCTACACAGCTGCTTGTAGGGTGCTTTCGAATGTTGGTAGATAGATGTACACTAGCTCTGCTCCAGCTAGCATGCTAAAAATAGCAATGTGGCTGTGGCAGCACCAGTCACCCAAATACAATCCCTCCTGGCCCCCTAGGTATATACTTGGGAGGTTAGCCTGAGCCACTGCCCATGCTGCTATGGCCACACTGCTATTTTTCGCATGCTAGCTCAAATAGAGTTTACATGTATCTGTCTGCCCATTCTGGGAAGCCCACATCCAGCTGCTGTGTAGACATCCCCTGTGAGGGTTACCTCTTCCCCTGCTGTCTAATTATCGATCAACCAGAGGACTTTAAAGGTAAAAACAGGAGTTTCTTCAGACACTAGGCATGCATGGTATTCAGCTCCTCATCACTGAGCTCTGGATGCTAGAGATGGTCAAACCCCTCACACATTGTTTATTTGCCACATGAACCAAAGCCCTCAGAGTCCGTTCACAGTGATTATTGAGGGACCAGCCTCCTGAAGGTTTGTTTGAAAGATCTCAAGAGCTGCACTACCACATCAGGACTATGGGATGACATGTGCTTCTGCCTCACTGTAGGCTGCGGTAGGAGAAATATTTTCTAGCTCCTGCAACTTTATTAGAGGGAATAGCTCTAAAATCCCTTATAGGGGGGGGGGGGTGAGCTTTAGAGAGCATGAAAATCCCTTGGTTGTACCCTTTTTATCTTTTCTTATTTCACTCAGCTTTTGTGTATTTTGTTCTTTCACCTACATTTTTATTTAATGGTGGGATTTTGCTCAAAGGTCCAGTCCTTCAACACTCACTCACTTGAGTAGTATTAGCGCTTGTTCAGTTCCATGGTCCTGCTTGCATAAATAAGCATTGCTCACAGACTTTCAGGATCTGGCCTTTGGTTTTTTAAGCAATTTAATTAAAAATGTGAGACCTTTTGCACTGGTTGCATTGTAGTGCATGTTAGTGAATTTAGCTACTTAGTACACACAGTATTGCAACATCTTAAATTTAGGCCCTTTTCCAGCAGTGAGTTCCATGAAGCCAATACAGCTTCATAAAGCTCCTCCTTCATCAAATTCAGGGTCAGGATTTGTGTCTATACAGGGCTGGACTAAGCTGCTGGGTAATTGCCCTGTGGGCTGGTTCCTTCCGTTGTTTGCAAGGCCTGTCTGATGCTGTAGTTTGAAGTATATTGACAAAATATTTCCAAATATTAAACTTAATTTTTCGGTTTAATGCTTGCATGATTGTCAGTTTATGCAGTCTCAGGCCACTGTTAAGTTTAATAGATTGGCAGGGAGGTCTTTCTTACCACCTCTACCTCAGGCTATGGAAGCAGTAGAAAAGGGGTGAAAAGAAAGCTATCCCATTAATGTGTGACAGCAAGCACTGGTCAGTTATGCTTTGAAGAGGGACTGTTTAAGGAAAAAACACAGCTGATTCTGCTCTAAAATAGTGTTCGCTTAAGTAATTTAGGTGGCAGAGGAACATAACACAAATTTTATGTCTAATGTACGTGCAAGGTACTTGTTCTAGCCTGTATTTTTCAACAGTTCTTTGATATGCTGCGGGAAGGTCACTGAAAGGAGGCAAAACATGAGAGGGGAATACAAGAGAGAAACCAGCACAAGCAAACCAGTCACACATTAAATGTAAAAGTTCAAGCACTTTAAAATACTTATGTGCATGAGTTAAAGCTGTGCCTTGGGGAGTCCCACACTAACTGCATGTGGCAGATAACACAAACTAACACTGACCTTGACAACATTACAGGGTAGTCTTCAAGGTTCCGTTAGTCTTTAGCAGTTTCTCCAAAATACTAAACAGACACCCGGGGGGGGTTGGTTTTTGGTTTTTTTTGGGGGGGGGGAGGAATTTTGTCAGATCAACTACACCTGTCACCTTGATCTTAGCTTTTTTCATTTTTCTGAAACAGTTTATAGACACTCTTTTTAGTAGCTCTCAGGGTTTCCCAGATTTCTCTCCCCCCTCCCCAGGCCTCTCCATCAAACCTCTGGTTTGTTTTTTGCATCCCTCTTCAGCACATTAGTACCACAGTGGAACTATTTGGCTTTAGAGTGAGGATTTTCAGAGGTGTCTAAATGCAGAGGTCAATGAGAGGCCCTTAGGTACGTTTGTAAGACCCTTAATGTCTTTTTATATCTTTAGAGATTTAGTTCTTCCTCATTTTAGCATTTAGCACATAAAAATCCAGGCTGTAATCCATAACCCTCTCTGAAATGAAGCTAAAAAATCTATTCAGTCTACTCTTCCTTGAAACTTGTCTCTAGGCTGCCTAGGGTAATGATTGAAATTTGACAAACAGACAAACTTCACATACATGGGAATGCATTTGACATTGTTCAGTTGATGAAAGATCCCATCCCCTGAACTATAACAGATCATAAGTAAAGTAAAAATGAAATTAGGAAAATATTACAGAAATCATCTGTGTAACCGTCCTCTCTAAACCAGGGCCGCCCAGAGGATTCAGGAGTCCTGGAGTCTTCGGCAGCAGGGGCCCCCACCACTGAATTGCTGCCGAAGATCCGGCACTTCAGTGGCGGGTCCCTGGGCGAAAGGACCTCCTGCCACCGAATTGCTGCTGAAGACCTGGAGCGGAAGAAGCTCCAGGGGCCTGGGCCCCGCGAGAGTTTTCCGGGGTCCCCAGAGCAAGTGAAGGACCCTGCTCCAGGGGCCCTGAAAAACTTTCATGGGGGCCCCTATGGGGCCCAGGGCCTGGGGGAAATTGCCCCACTTGCCCCCCCCATTTTGGGCGGCCCTGCTCTAAACCATCTCCATAGACCACTGGAAGTTAAGGTAAGATCCCACCCTTACTCAAGTGAAAGGGAGTTTGTTATTGACATGAATGGAGCAGAATTGACCCATACTGTTGTCGTGGGTCTTGGTCTGTCTGACCCAGATGTGAAGTAAATATAGCACATGGAGCAATAGCGGAGGCAGAACATTTTGGGTATCCATATGAAAGTATTAGTCTGCTTACACAGCTTGTGTTCAAGCAGTTTTCCTACCCTCTATCAAGAAACCTACCATTACGCATTTCATTAGTATTATGCACTTTGTTACTGTTGTACACTTTACTGCTCTCAGAAAAGTGTGCTCAACTTGCACAAACTTTAGAAACTTTAAAAACCTCACCAGAGGGCATCCAGTACTTTTTCAATGATGGTTCCATGTCAGTGTAGCTGCTGCTTTGTTCTTGAACACTAGGTAAAGGATTCATTGGACACTATTACCTTATTCCATCATCCCCACCCCAATAAATAAATTAATTAAAGAAAGAAATAAAAAGCTGATCCAATGTCTGAAATGCACTTTTATGGTCATGGTCAAAAGACTTTGCCCATCTTGCTCGCACTCAGAAAACAGAAAAGATACTGGCAAGTAGATCTGAAAGGAGCCAATTGGTTTCCTTTTTGTCTCCTTATACTAAAGGAGTCAACTTTTAATATGATGCCCATTATGCATCAGAACTATGGTTTGTGATGAAAATTTTTACATTTTTTTTCTTTTTAAGTTTTTTTTTTCCTAATGAAATCAATACCATTTAAAGGGACTATAATTTGTTCTGGGTTGGCTAAACAGATGCACCTTACTACTGTGGCACCTGATGGAGGATACAACTTTAAAAAAAAATCCTTTTGTAAAGTAAATTTAGTGTTACACTGATGTTGCTGGAAAATTAAGTACCCTTTTATCTTCAAAGTAGATCCAGAACAAACAACACCTGCTTAGACTTCCCCATGCTGCCTGACCAATGTGCCCCAGTTCGGTTCTGCGGGGACCAACTTCGTACAATACAATACAACTCCCAGTGAGTTTTATAGAAGTCAATAATTCAAGATGGTGTGCGGTACAGCTGCAAAAAAACTGAGGTATAGATACATGAGGCCAGATGCACTTTTGTAGATTCAGGGAGGCACAAATAGCACCTCCCTGCATCAGCCTGGCCTGCAGTGTTAGAGAGGGATTCACCCCAGGGAGGACAAGTGGTTATAATATCGAAGGTTTCCTTTGCCAAGGGGAGCTTTAACCTTCATTGATGTATCCAAAGAAGCTTTCTCAGTGGCAGCTATTAAAGGGAGGAAGTTAATTAGCCTGCTCTCCTGGCTGTCCAGCCAGCATTGCACACTTTCTGAGATGGACTAGACACCTGTAAGTCTGCCAGGACTGGGGAAGTAGTAGGTGCTTTATGCAATTCATAGCAGACTTTCCATTACTAGGAGCCTTATACAAAGATCTTTGCCTGTTTCCATAGGTGAATCTTATCATAGGTGAATCTTATGGGGAACAAACCTAAGCATTTAAGTGTGAATGAGGGTTCAGTTTCTGTTCCTGTTCAGTCTTTACCAGTTGTGATGCTGTTTGTAGCAGAGTGAATACCTTGTTCACTGAGAACTGGAATGGATTCAAACACTTCATTACCCAAAGGCTGTCATTTCATTGCGACCATCAGTTGTTAATGGCTTTTGGTCACTGCAAACCAAATGTGAACCAGTGACCTAGAGGTAAATAGCTGTCATTTACCCAGTGTTGTCCATTACAGAGTATCCTATTACAATTCCCTTGAGCTATGCAGTTCTTCAAATGTGATTATCTGTGTTATTGAAGGTTTGGAGTATTATTTGCAGAGGCTGTTAGTTGATCCCTTTCGATACAGCAAAAAGTCACCCATTATGGAAAAGTTCACCTCATCCAGTTAAATATGAACTTTAATATCCTTTACTGTTTTTATTCTTAATAAGATCTCTCCTTTTATAGATGCTCTTGAGCTGAACAGTAGCTGGAAAGTAATATAATTCTTTACTTTCAGGGAATATGGAGCCATTGATGATGTAGACATTGATCTGCATATTGATGTTAGCTTTCTTGATGTAAGTAATCAAATCATATAATTATATAACGAACATTAATAGCCATTTAATTCTGTCCTATATGAGATTCTGTCAGAGATTTCCCCTCTTTGGATTCTTGATCTTTACAAGCTCCTGTCACATTATTGATTGCTACTCAGTTCTGAGTGGAAACATTTTCTTGTCAATCTGCAAACTCATTACTAACATATTTTTAGCTATTTATTGGCTACATTCATATAGAATTGCCTTGGGAATAAACAAGAGGGCAATCTACATGACCACAATGGTCCCTTCTGCCTTTGGAACATATGCGTTTATGAACTGAGGCAAAGGCAGTACATTGCTTTTTTTGCTGCCATAGGGCCTTAGCTATATAGAACCACATCATATGCTCCCAGAGGGGAGACAACCTAGGATGAGTTTCACCTTGCATAGTTTGCCACGAGTGCTCCCTGCTAGGAAAAGGTTTGGACAGCAAAGGATGTAGATAACAGTGCTGCCCAGCCTCCCCTTCTCCCTGGAAACATAATTCTTCTTCGAGTGCTATCCCTGTGGATGCTCCACTTCAGGTGTCAGTGCGTCCTAGCACCGTCGATCAGAGATTTATGGTAACAGTGTCCACATGGGTCATGCATGCCCAGTAGGTGTCTTGCAGTGCCAATGATGTCGTGTCCAGTGCGTGTACGGCCCGAGCCCTCCAGTTCCTTTAGTTGGTTAGGCAGTTATAAAGTTGTATTTAGTGTTAGTTTTATTAGAATTTTTTTTTTTACTTCTCCCGGTTTTACCCTCTCTGTAGTTTCCCCACAGCGGGGTTGGTTAACTGTTCAAGATCCTGGCTCCCAGGCTTTCCGTAATGCAGCTCCTGCCGCAAATCAATGCCTGTTTCTGACTGCCACTCCTTGTGTGTCTGATGTCTCGGTGAGGCACATATCCCACAAAAATGTACCCACTGTAGCAACCTGAAGGCGAGAGCCCAGCGCAACCGGGATCTCCGCCTCAAAATGATCTTGATGGAGAAATCTCTGCAACCAGAGATGGACCACCGGCCTCCTATCTGGGCGCCCTTCCCTTCAGGGACAGGAGACATGCCTTCCTCTAACAGACCAAGGAGGAGGGCACAGACATCTCAGCAGAAAGCACAGCAGAAACATAGGCAGTCTTCTTCCAGATTGCCACCCCCGATGCCGACACATGCTCTTTGTACAAAAAGTTTACTCCTCGGCGACATTACAATTCAGAGTCGCCAGTTATTCTGCTCTGTTAGCAAAATATGATTATGATAACTATAGGATATTGAGCTCTTTCACTGAGGAGCTTCTAGATGAGAAATGAGCACAATTCAAGGCCATTCTAAACAAAGGTCAACTCGTTGCGGAAACAGCTCTCCAGGAGTCTTTGGACATCGCAGATACAGCAACCAGAACCACGACCATGGCCATAGAAGTGATGCACCAGGTGTCCTGGTTGCAATCCTCAGGCATTCCCTTGCCATCTGAACCTGCTGTCTCAGAACAACAGTTACACTCTTCACCCCAATCTGGAGAAACTCCACCTTCAAGCATGGCTCCTGCATGGGTCCACCATGGGAAACTAGCCTGCTCGGAACAAGTCAAACACGTATTACTAAACAGCAGGAAAGTGACCACATGTAATACATTTACTGAGCACTGTGCTATCACTCAAGACTCTATGGCTGATACCATAGTTGGCTCTAACTGTACTTACTTCTGCGACTCAAATGAACCTAAAGTCTCTCCTGCCTTCTGAGAGGCACTTCTTTACAGTCACCTGAAGAGGAGCACCCACAGGGACAGCACTCGAAGATGAAGAGAAGATTACTCACCTGGTGCAGTAACTTAGGTTTTTCGAGATGTGTCCCTGTAGGTGCTCCATTACCGACCTTCCTCTCCTCTACCTTGGAGTTTGCCATTAGGACTCTGAAGTAGAGAAGGAACTGGAGGGCTTAGTCGTGCATGTGCTAGACATGGCACCAACAGCACTGCAAGATGCCAACTGTGCATGCGCAATGCGCGTGGACGCTACTACCATAATTCTTCGATAGATGGTGCTGGGATGCACCAACACCTGAAGTGGAGCACCAACACAGACACATCTCGAAGAACCTCAGTTACTGCACAAGGTGAGTAACCTTCTCTTTTTCTTTTCATTATTTTCTCACTTTGCTATCACATCTGTGCAATAACCTCCCTTTACAAGGGTGAAAGTTAATGATTCTAGGAATACTATTAGCATCTGTACTGATATAATTTCCCCAGGTAAACGTGGTACACAGGATGGTTCTATCTGCCCCTGAACCCTCATGAATACCTGACTCTCCTGTGATAGGATTTCTTTAGTCTCAAGGCAAGGGGGAATATGCCATCTGGTTTCTTCTAGCCCTCTACTGTGGGCCCAGTTGTATTTCCCACCCTTTTCACTCTTTTTGCTCTTCTCTTGAGCTAGTATCTCCTAGTGGATAGAGCAGAGCCCAGGAGTGGGCAAACAGATGAAAATAATAGCTTAGATGAGTACATTCCATTGAATATTTCACCAGCACAAGGGTTGACTGACAAAACATAAACAGTTCCTGATGATGGCTAATGATTTTTTTGTTTTTCTTTTTCTCTGGATCCAGGAAGAGATTGCTGTGGCTTGGGATGTAATCCGCACAGAGCCTATAATAGTGCGATTGCACTGTTCACTTACACAGTACTTAAATGGTCCAGGTTAGTCACATTTGCATTTTTCCTGTACTGTGTACAATGTCTCAGTTGTGAGCTATGTGTAGGGTTGCAGATATACATGTTCATTGCTAAAGCCCCAGTCCTGAAAATATATCTGCACATGTTTAACTTTACTATCGTGAGTGGTCCTAGTGACTTCAAGTTAAGCCTGTGCATAAGTGTTTGCATGACCAATATTAAGGGCATGTCTACACTGCCCTGGAGTTTGAACTAAAAGGGTGTTGATATCATTACACAC
The DNA here is from genome assembly GCF_003597395.2 of Chelonoidis abingdonii. Taxonomy (NCBI): domain Eukaryota; kingdom Metazoa; phylum Chordata; order Testudines; family Testudinidae; genus Chelonoidis; species Chelonoidis abingdonii. The sequence goes on from NC_133774.1 coordinate 33,206,744, forward strand.
TGAAGCGCTGTGCTATAACTCCCCTGTGTGGACACTGTGAATTAAAAGTCTTGGGTTTACACCTCTTCAAAGAGGACTATATTAGTGCGGACTCGGACCTTCATGTTCATGCCCATAGCATCCACATGGAGGAGTTACAGTACAACACTTTCATGTTAACTGTTATTCACACCCAGGCTTCCAATCCTGGCACTCAGTTCAGATCTATGTCTGTGGGAGAATTCTGCCCCTGAACAATTAAGATATTTTTCCGGTCATGATTTGTCTGGGAAAAATACCCTAGTAAGCCATTTCTTAGGGAGTACATTGTCTGCAGCTGCTTTCTACAAGCTGTGTTCTGTTAATTATATCAGTACCTTATTTATGCTTGGCTTAGTGTCTTGTTTCACTACATCTTACTATTTGAATATATTTTTTTATAAATGTTCATGTGTTTATTTGTTGCAAATAGCTATTGGAACTTTATGTTAACATTTATTATTGTGTTAGCCAACTCCAATATGAAATCAAAATTCTCACATACTCAGCAACAGAGGTTGAACTTTGCAAATCCTTATCCAGCTGGATATGTTCTAGCAAGACCATAAGCGACAATAAAACTTCTGCACTCATGACAAGGTTAAAACAGGAATTATAGGCCCCAATCCTGCAGCTAACTGTGTGCAGAAGAACCCTTGAGCCTGTATGCAGTCAATTGCAGGATCAGGGCGAGAGACAGGTGCTTTGCCATTATTGATGTTATGAGTATAATGCAGTTTTCTGCTGGTGATTTTCAGTGAAAAAGAAAAATAAGCTCAATATCACATACTAATAAATGAAAAAATACTCTCTTTCCTCAACCTTTCCCCATGAAACACTGTTCTGAGTATAACTTGTTATTACGTTATGGTATGTATATCTTTCCTTTTGTGTCTGCTGTTCACTGATGGAAGAAACAGATGTACCATATGCTCAAAGGGAGGCTGGCTGCTGTTTCAGATGTGTTATACAGAATACAAGTGTTTTGAAACTTCTGTTCTTATTTAGTACCTAGCCAGATTACTACCAATGTGCTCTTTTCCATTTTTTATGAGTAGTATGGAATTTTTTATATTGAAAAGATACCTCTAAGTTCCTGTATTGGGAATATATGGAAAAAATAAATATATGTTTTCTTTGCAAGGTTGCCCAACACCTGGCATTATAAGATCTTGTTTTCACTTGCATATAATTTTGCCAACTTTAACTGTTTAAGGTGAATATACGCTGCATATATATTTAAAAAATGCCAAAACAAAACCCATTCAGTAGACTATAGTTTATGGACAGAAATAGATATTTTTCAAGAAGTCATTTATCTGTACTATGATGAGTACTTGAAACAATATTAGGAATGGGAGCAATGGATTTTCCATACTAAATGATATCACTGGTCCATCAGGCATAGGTGCTGGAACTAGGAGTGCTGGGAATGCTGCTGCACAGCACCCTCACTATACAAATTGTTCCAGCTCCACTGCCATCAGGTCTGGTATCCTCCTTCTGGCAGTGTCCATTACCTGATGTTTAAAAGGAAGTGAAATGCACTGTGGCAATTCTGAAATGCAGCACATCCCATGCTAATTGTGTGGAAAAGGGCTCCTAAACCCTTCAGGAAATCAAGCAATCATCTTATGCTCTGAAATATGAGATTTAGCTACACTTTAGAAATTATAAATCTAAATACATTGTTGCTGCTAATCACATTACCCATCCCATTTGAAAATCCAACCACAGTTTATCGCAGAAAGATTAAACAGCATTTAAATAATAGCACTGCACAAAAGGATAAAAAAATCAACAGATGTTTCTTTGAAAGAAAGGAAATTTGAGGGAGATGGAAGATATGTTTTGAATGAAACAATCATTCTATAGAGCACCTGGCAAACAGTGGCATTTCATATTAGAACTGGCATTTTTATTGCCTTTTAAAAAAAATAATGATCAGAATAACATGCTTAAAAATCACAATTTCATTCTGATAAAAGTTAACTTCAAATATTGAGCCAAATCTTTAGGATCTCTTTTTTTTCAGTGTAATCGTTACAGTTCTTTTCTTTTCTTACAATAATGAAATGCATTTGTTTGGACGACATCAATGTTTATAATATATGCTGGTTGTTATCCTGCCTCAAAGAATTGAGATTTCTTCAATAAGTGCTTGGTGCCATCTGCCATTTCAATCTAGTAAATGTTACAAAAGGATTTTGGTAATACTAGAACTGGACGCTTGTTTCCAGCCTCCATGTGTTATGTTTTCAATTATTTGAGCCAATAAATATGGGCATATTGATGGTGGGAATGGGATGAAGACATCTGTATCCTATCACATAAATGATGACATCTGAGCTTCCTTGATGAAAGTTCAGAACAGTCATTGTCTATTGGGATTCATACATGATGTAGTCAGATGACAAGCTCCCTGGATCTTTTACTGAAATGCCTTCAAAAAACAAACCCTACAGATAAAAGAAATTGGTAGGTTTTCTTTACATTCTAAGAGATAAAGACAGGGAACAGATAAATGTCTGAGTAAGTTTGATCATCTCTGCATGCTGACAGATTGGGCTAATTCTACTGTCCTGTAATAGTTCAGGGGAACTTGAATAAATTAAATTTTCATACAGAAAATATTCTTTTTTTAACTTCTGCAACAAAAATATTCCAGATCTCCTACACTTTTAAAAAGTTCTGGAATGAGCATTGGGTAGGAAGGCCTCTCAGAGAGAAAACACCTTGCTCCAGAAAATATGGTGTGGTGCTGATGAGATACTAAAGTATCTATGGCAAGTCCTCTTAGGGGAAGAGCCTAATTCTACCCTCAGTCAGTCTGGTGTGAAAATGGGAATATTGTTAATTTCAATGAGTTTGCTTTGCATTTACATGGTGTAATTGAGGGCAGAATTTGGTCCAAAGTCTCAGAGGGCTTTTAAAGAATAGTGAACAGTAAGTAAAGAAAGGCAAATAATGGAACCTCCACTTCCCCACCAAAAAGAGATTTAAATGAGTAAGTAAATAAGTAAATCTTTTGAAGGTGAGGGAGGGTAATGCTCCCTGCAAAAAGAGATTTAAAAGACTAGAACTGTTTTCTTGGAAATGAGATGGCTGTGGCTGGAATTGGTTTGCTGAACAGAGTGGGCCAATACTCTGAAGTGGTACTCAGGTGCTTGGCTGGCTGGTTCTTGCTCAGGTGTTCAGGTTCCATACTGGCTCAGGCAAGAGTACCGCCCTCACTATTGTTTCCATGGTGTTTCCCAAGTGTAAATTAGCACAGAATATTGCCTGTAGATATCAAACCACTAATAGAATAAATAGGTCTCTGTGATAGCCTGTTCTAGCATGGCAATTCCTATTTACACATATCATAAATATTGCGTTTTCTGCAGTACCCACCGTGGATGTATTTCAGATCTCTACTAAGGAAAGATTTGGGTTGGGACATCAGCTGAAAAAGTAAGTTCTGGAAGAAATTTAATATGATCTTGCTTAATGCATTATTGTTACAATCATCTTACCTTAGCTCTGCCATTGGGTCAAGACACATTTAACAACAGGGTTGTAGTTCTCTTTGAGCCAAATGGCTCCTGACTGCTTTTTCAGTTAAAAAGTCCACTTACTCCTTTCAAATTGTTTTGACAGTGCTGACAAACAAGAGGTAATCCCTGTAAATGTTCCCCTTGCCATTTACTGCAGTTTTATAAACTGTACTGTCTGAAGTGTGTGAAATCAAAGAGAATGCAGCTAAGAATCATAAAATTGTAGGACTGGAAGGGATCTCGGAAGGTCATCTAGTGCAGTGATTCTCAAAGCCAGTCTGCCACTTGTTCAGGGAAAGCCCCTGACGGGCTGGGCCGGTTTGTTTACCTGTCGCATCTGCAGGTTTGGCCAATCGCATCTCCTACTGGCCATGGTTCACCGCTCCAGGCCAATGGGGGCTGCGGGAAGGGCAGCTAGCACGTCCCTCATCCTGCGCCGCTTCTTGCAGCCCCCATTGGCCTGGAGCAGTGAACCGCGGCCAGTGGGAGCTACGATTGGCTGAACCTGCGGATGCAGCAGGTAAACAAACCAGCCCGGCCCGCCACGGGCATTCCCAGAACAAGCGGCGGACTGACTTTGAGAACCACTGATTTAGTGTAGTCCCCTGCAATCATGACTGGACTAAGTCCCATCTAGACTATGTTTTATTTCATATGGCAACTTAGATTTTAAGCTCTATGAGACAGGCAACCTGTTATGTACAGTGTCTAGCACAATGGGGCTCCTATCTGCGAGGGGTGACTTTGAGGTTCTACCACAAAGAATACTTGGTTACTGATTTTCTGAGGTCAGTAAGGCAGAGTAGATGAAAAGATTTAGCAGTTTCATGTAGCCAGTTCAAGACTTAGTTCAGTTTTGTTAAAATTCTGACGACTCATCTTTTTGCAAATTCTCATTATTAATATTAATAATTAATATGAATAATTACTATTAATAAAATGACAAGAATATAAGTTTATTACTATTAATAAAATGACAAAAACAACTCTGCAGGCTTATATCCCAGGTCAACTGACTTAGCTCAGAAGTGCTTGCACTGCAGGACTGAAAATAGCAGTGCAGACATTCAGGCTCAGGCTGGAAACACCTAGGCTGGAAACACCCCATCCTTGCCAGGTTTCAGAGCCTAGGACTCTGACCCCCAGCATCTACACAGTTATTTTTAGCCCTGAAGCACAAGCACAAGTCAGTTGACCTGGTCTCTTAGAGTTGCTGCTGTGGGGATTTTTTTGCTGTGTAGATGTACCCTAAACATCTACACCTTTAAAAAAAAGAAAAAAAACAGCAGTTTGGTTCCATAAAGAAATCTTTTGCTGGTAGGTTTAAAGAACCAATCAGAAATAATCAGCACAATGCTTTAATAACCTTGTAGATTAACATTATTAAAAATCTGTGCAGTAATTTGAAATTGAGAAAAAAGTAATCAGTTCCTAATATTACATTTCATTCCCTATAGTACCTGTGAGTTGTACATTAGATAGCCTTTACAAAAAGCATACACAATGCATTTTTATGTAATACATTTTTTCGGGCAGAGGAGGAAGATCTGTGATTGTACATTGTGACAAAGTTCCTCCTCTACCTTGGTGGGTCCTGCGCTTCTTGGCAGATTTGCTCACCTCAGTGATCTTCCCCACAGTCTGGGTCAGCTCCTCCTGTGTCTGATCAGGAGTTGGGAGGTTTGGGGGGAACCCAGGCCCGCCCTCTACTCCAGGTTCCAGCCCAGGGCCCTGTGGATTGCAGCTGTCTATAGTGCCTCCTGTAACAGCTGCATGACAGCTACAACTCCCTGGGCTACTTCCCCATGGCCTCCTCCAAACACCTTCTTTATCCTCACCACAGGACCTTCCTCCTGGTGTCTGATAACGCTTGTCCTCCTCAATCCTCCAGCAGTACACTCTCTCACTCTCAGCTCCTTGCCTTCTTGCTCCCAGCTCCTCACACACGCTCCTTCTCCTCTGGCTCCTCCCTGCCTGACTGGAGTGAGCTCCTTTTTAAACCCAGGTGCCCTGATTAGCCTGCCTTGATTGGCTGCAGGTGTTCTAATTAAAGTAGCTATCTCTACTGCCTTCTAGAAAGATCTTAATTGGCTCCAGGTGCCTTGATTAACCTGGAGCAACTGCCATTTGGTTACCATGGTCCTAGGGATTTGTTCAGCCTGGGGCCAACACACCTGCCTCTCAGCACTCCACTGCAGCCATCCGGCCCTGCCCCATCACAACATTTACATAACTATGCAGTTAAATCAAAAATTTTAAATAGCCATAGGTCTCATGTCCCCTTATCACTTTTGAGGGCAAGAAGATCTTCATCCTTTGAAAATCAGTGAAATAGCCAGTTAAGCCAGCACTACCCTCTATTTTAACAGTACCACCATGCATCTCAAACCTAAATGCTCACAGTTTCTGCGTTTCTATAACAAAGATACTTTCACGTCTTTCATCTTTGATATGTATATGATGTATACTTCTCTAGCTTATATTAAGAACACTGTCATTTTTTAAAGAGCCAAGTACTGGCCTCAATCCATGCATGTGACTATCAAGTTCTTCATTTAGAATGAGGCCACTACGTGGCTTTAAGTGATGAATGTACAGGTGTTAGCTTTACAATTACTGTGACATGGCTATGATTGTCTTTTCCTCCTTTACAGAATAATGCAGACATTTGTTACACAGCAGTGGAAGAATAGCAAAGAAAAATCAAATTGTACGCACAATAAGAAAGTGTCTGAGAAAAAGGTGAAATCCCCTCTGCACATCTTTTCTACATTGCGCAGGTAATACCAGGTGAAATGCTTTTATTATCACATGCTGTTCAGATTCCACAGCATACTTTAGATTTAGCAGTTTAGCAGAAATGTTGACTTTTCTCCAAAGAGAAGTATTCTGTTTATATCTTACCTCTTGGTTCTTGTTCCCTCACCTTGTATAATTTCAAGAACTAACTAGGAACTACAACAGTTTCCAAGATTATTCCGGGGGCGGCGGGGGGGGGGGGGGGGCATTTTCATGTCCTACACTCTAAAAGACCCTGACTTGTGTACTGTTAAACTTGGCTGTGTGCGCTATTATTAGTTTAGTAGGCAGACTGTTATTTTATTAGCCATAGTTAAGGCTAAAATTTTGTCATGGTTAATTTTAGTAAAAGTCAAGGACATGTCACAGGCAGTAAACAATAAAAATTCATGGAAGACATGACCTGTCTGTGACTTTTGCTGCTGCAGCTCCATGGTTTCGCCCACCACCGTGATGGCTGGGAACCGTGGGGTTCCCCCTCCGCCCACGGCAGTTGGAAGCTGCAGGGTGAGCATATTTGCCAAATTGAAAACGGGACTTCCCAGCCGCTCGCCCGAGTCATTACTCCTCCCCCCACGCACACACACAGGGGGCTGTCGACCATTGCTGGAACCCTGTGGAGGGCCCCCCTCAGGAGTCTGTCACCTGTTGCTGGAGCTTTGCAGGGCGCTCCCGTCACTGCTGTAGCCTGACACTGGAACCATGTCAGGTTTCCCCTGGCCGAGTCCGGCAGTCCCTGGGTCTGAAGCAGAGAATGTCAGGGAGGTCTCTAGAAGTCAGATTCCATGACTTCCATGACCTCTGTGACATAAATGTAGCTTTAGCCATATTATCCTGCTACTTTTATTGCTGTCTAAGTTTGTTTTCCATAATTGTATTTTTCTTCACTTTCGTAAAAAAATGTGTATGATATTTCAAGGAGTAGGGGCCTGATTTTCAGAGGTGCTGTGCAGTGACACCTCCTATTGATTTCATTTGGAAGCATGTATGCTCAGCACCTCTGAAAATCAGTCACTAGGACTGGAAAGGCCCAGTCCTGGAGGTATTTATACACATGAATAACTTTCCTCATGTGAATAGTCCTTTTGAATCGCATTGAGTTCATACTACCATGTGTAAAGTTATTCATGCACTTAAGTGCCTCTGTGTCTTCCAGGAGTGTAGTTCATCTGATGTAGCACTTTCTCCTGTTTGGGAGGGGTTGGCTGATCACCCCCTCTTTGGGTTTGGGTGATCGTTTGATCATCTCTGGTGCTTGATGAATTTCTTGTATTCTAGGTTTCACGTGTAACAGTGAGTGCTACAACAGACCCAGACTGGCGATGGGTTGGATACTGTATCCATACAGAGGTGTTGAGGTGTATTTATATTTACAGGAAGTAAAAGAGGGAGATGGAATTGTGAGCCAGAGGCTTTCGCACTCTGTACCAAACATTCACACAAAGTGTAGCATTTCAAAAAACACACACACTTTCTCTCTCTCTCTTACACTTCCTGTGGTTTGGGTTTATTCACAAATTGAATACAAAAGCCAACCCAATCTTTCTCCCCTAGACTCAGCTGGAACTAAAATTCCTCTCCAAAGACAGTTTAGCCCATACGCTAAGCCTCCTTTCTTTGTTAAGAGTACCATTCCCATCTCCCTTATATCCATGATGGTAATGAATCATTTACAAGAGTGATTCAGAACATTCACTGAACATTTTCCACCAGGATCACCATTTGCTAACAGTATGGGTAAACACTGCCAGCCTGTTAAAGGGATGTTTTCCCTTGGGATTTCATTTCTCTTCTTTTTGAGCAAACCAAAAAGGTTTCACTTTGATATAAGAATGGAAAAATGATTCAGGAAGATTCAATTTTGCCTAATATCAGTTCTCTTTGTACTAGGTAAACAAATTTTAAATGTTAGAAAAAATGATCCAGATCATATAAATGTTGCTTCATCTGTGCCTTGATTCTTTGTTTTCTTGATATATATATTAGGCCTGATTACCCTCTTACATTACGCTGCTGCCAATCAGGAGTACACTGAAGTAAAACTACTTGAAGTGAGAAGAGAATCAAGCCAAATTGTCTTCTACAAAATAATCAGATTATGGGAGGGGGGAGGTTTGTTTGTTTTTTGTTTTGTTTTGGTTTTTTAAGAATTGTTTCGGTTGAGATAAGTGTGAGTGATTCTGCAGCAGTTAAAATTCTAAGAGCCCATTATATCCTGCAGTTGATCTGCATACAAAACTCCTCTGGCTTGTGGTATCTAGAAATTAGCATGGCTTGAAAGAACCATGCTATAACAATTGCGCAAGAGACGTAGATTTACCCTTTTGATTGAAGAAGTCTATTGCTCCGTGTGAAAAATATGGCCATGATTTTCAAAAATAGATGCCTAAGTAAGTGGTCTGATTATGAACTTAGGAGCCTAAATATAGGCACATTTTTTTTAAAAAAATCGTCTATAGCTAGTCAGATACACAGATATACATACTACTAATTATATAATTTTAGGAATGAAATCTGTATACAAATTTGCATAATCCATCAATGTCACTCTTTCTTCTGCGTTAAACAGATATTTTTTAAAAATACTTGTTCATATGTGCATTTATATGTAAAGTTGCGTGTTTATTGTTTCATAGAGTTTTTTATTGTTCCTGTACTAGGTTTTCTCCTTATTTATTTTTAAGGTCGCCAAGTTATCCTCCACCTGGCTGTGGTAAAAACAAATCAAAACTGAAATCTGAACAAGATGGCATCTCCAAAACTCACAAGCTGCTGAGAAGGACTTGTTCTAGCACAGTTAAGTCTGAGGATGTTTGTGCGACAAAGTCTCACAGAACTTTTGGCCGTTCATTGTCTAGTGATCCTAGGGCTGAGCAGACAATGGCTATTAAATCGCACAAACTGTTGAATCGTTCTTGCTCAGCAACTGTCAAGCAAGAAGAATGCATCACTCTAAAGCCCCAAAAACTCCTAAGCAGATCATGTTCCGGGGATCCTCGATGTGAGCACAATAGCACCTTGAAGCCTCACAAACTTTTAAGCAGGTCTTATTCCAGTAATCTTAGAATGGAAGAATTAGATGGACTGAAGAATCACAAGTTACTCAGCAAGTCTTACTCCAGTGCCCCTAAGTCATCCAAAATGGAGTTTTTCAAAGAACCCACCATAGCAGAGGGCAGGAGGCTCTCTCTTACCTCAGGGCTTATTGGTATCTTAACGCCATCTTCCTCATCACCTTTGCAAGCTGCTGTGCGTAATAATCATTATTCTTTCTGTTTGTTTGTTTTTCCTCTTGCTTGTTTTTTTAAAATAGATTCATATCCAGGGCATACATAAATGCATACATCAAGAAGGATTTAACGTTAAATAAAACACATCGGAAGTTACCTTTTTGGTCAATATTAAACAAAGACCTACACACATACATGTCTGTCATATTAATTGGGACCACGTTGGCTAAGACCGAGCTTTTATGTCTACCCCTGAGTAAGGGGCAGCATGCTGCTGTGCCACAGGAGCAGCTCAGTCACATAGTTCCTTCCCTGGTTCCTCTCTTGCTCCATGGGGGAAATAATCTGCTGATGACCCCATCCAGTAGTAAGTTCCTTCTCCCTTCATGCTGGTCAGCACATTGAAGGGAGTGGAGTTGAGGCTGTACCCACTCCTTGTAGGCACTGGAGTAGGGGGAGAGTAGTATTCAGTGGGTATTTGTTTCCTCCATAGTCTGTGCATAGACTGGTGATATGGGTAGTCTGAGCAGGGGATTGAAGCCCATTTCCCCCCCTTGCTGCCACCTGGGGCAAGTCCCATACATTCCCAGTTGTTCTTGCTTTGGGTTGGGAAACCCAATCCAAAGGGTTAACATGCATTTTACTAAACATAGAAAATACACTTGAATTTTAGTTCTGTCTGTAACTGGTCACTAAAAATAGGGAGGATGTTTTAGAATAAATAAGAGCTAATTTGCTTTCCTGTTCTAAGGCATTGGGAGGCAGTGCTTGTTGTCTTACATGTTAGATGTGGGGAGCTGGAGTCAGGAGACCTGGGTTCTAGTCACAGCTTTACCATAGATAAGTATGGTGTCTCAGTTTCCCCACCTCGACAGAATTCTGAGATCCTTGGTTGAATGGTGCTATGTAAGTCTAAAATATTATTAAATATTCTAACTGTAATGAAATTACATTAATAGTGTTTCAGCCAACTCATGGTAAATTAACCTAATAAGTCAACTATGAGCAACTCTCGCTGTATCTAAAAACAATAATATAGTATGACTTATAAAGCTGCTATGTGCATATTACTTGGTTGTTTCTGTAACTTGAACAACCAAAATTAATGAAAGGTGAACTGAAAAGTTTTACCTGCTCTCACCTATGTTTGGGATTCATTTTTCACTCTGAACCGTCGATGATGTCTCTGCTTCAGGGACCTGAATAAGCTCCCACTTAAAGTCAATAGAAGTAATCCCACTGACTTTGATGAAATCAAAACTACTAATAAAAATAACATTTTTGTAATAATACATGAATATTGAGGGAAATCAGCCTGTATGCAGTCAGGTGCAACTCCATTGACTTCAGTGGAATGGCATCAGGACTTACTTTGGCACTTTATTTATTAAAATCCTAGCTCCTTTCCAAAGACCTGCCAAGATACTTGGAGTGCTATACAGGAAAAGAAGCAGCAGGGGAGGGAAAAGAAAGGTTCCACAGATAAGTAGTGTGGTCTATCTCCCACTGAAGTAAAAAAGATGGTTTCAGACAGATGTCAGGGGCAGGGAGTTCCACATCTTAGTGGCCACCATAGCAAAGATACCTTCCAAAGTAATGTGTGATAACACTTTGAAATAAAGTGTCAGAAAGAAGGTCTGAGCATAGATACTTGTTAGGATGAGGATCAAGGAAGAGGTTTCATGAAAAGTGTAGTGGAAAGAGATTTTCTACTTTTTTTGTTTTAAAAGGCATGTTACTAATTCAAATATAAACACATAGTCCATATTATATATGTGTAGAGAAGCAGGATACACGCAAAAAAATAAAGAATTCTATTCATCTTTAAAATACTTGCTTAGATGTTTGTACATTAACATGGAGTTACATGTACCAATGCTTCTTTTTGATATTAGAGTTTTTAGGGTGTTTACAGATAAAGCAAGATCTCTCTAGGCAAGAGGTAAAGAAACAGATGAATTTATTTTGTCTGATCTATGCAAACTAGAGATATTTCCAGATGCCAATATTGTTTAATTCACAGACCTTCATAGAAAAAAATACAAATGTTCTTACCATTTCCACAAGAAATCTGCAGCATCTCTTCTAGTTAGCTCTAGCACTGAAGTTGCTTGACCTTTTTTCTTACAGCCGAATTATGGTGCAAAATGCATTCCAATACGAGACAATGGCTTTCTTGTGCAGGTAGGATGTCATGCTTAATCTGTTTTAGAAATACTTTAGAGCAGGAGCTGTCTATTAATTATTTTTAAGCAGATGTTATTGTTCTCACTTTCATTGTTCTCAGACTGTTGAGTTTGCTGAGCAGCGGATACCAGTGCTGAATGAATACTGTGTAGTTTGTGACGAACCACATGTGTTTCAGAATGGCCCCATGCTGAGGGTAAGTTGAATGTGGCTGAGTTATGTGATGCATATTTTTTATGTCTTAAATAGCCATGGACAACAAAAACCTGTTAGAATATTCTCAAGTTATTCTGGACACACTGCATCACAATATCTCTTTGGATAAGATTTTTTTTTAATGCACATTAGATGGAACAAGCTGTCTAACGGGGAAGTTAATTACTGCCCAGCCATTCCTGTAGAAATTAAAGTTCAGGAAAACACAAAGGAGATAGCAGGAGTGGTCCCTAAACTTGCATAATTGCTGCTCACGGGACAAGACTTCCTAGGGTTTGTAAACCTACTTCTATTGGAGGGGTCAGAAGAAGGCAGTAGCCTCGGGACCAGTACTGTGACTCCAAGAAATATCCCTCCTCTCATCTTCTCTGAATTAGCCTGGAACTTATCTTCTGCACCTGGGGAGTCCCAGAACTCTAGATGAAAAAGGAGGCAAGATAAAGCACTGGAGACCAAAATCTTGGCCCAGAATCAAAAGGTGGATTTTGACAGATGCAAGGACCCACTTTGTATCAAAATTGATGAAGAATTTATGTGTAATGCTCCAAATTCGGGCCGTGCGAACCTCAGTCTGTCATTCACAGACTGATGGCCTCGTGGAACGCTTTAACAGAATGCTGAAGAGCATGATATGGAAAGCAGAGTCAAGATAGGAAAAATTGGGATACCTTGCTACCCTACCTAATGTTTGCTATAAGAGAGGTTCCCTGGCTTCCTCCGGGTTTTCCCCCTTTGAGTTGCTATATGATCACCACCCCCACAACATATTAACTTTTGCCAGAGAGGACTGGTAAGAAGAGCCTGTCATGGTATAAATCCCCACTTTGAACCTTAAAGTCCAAAAGATGGGGTACCAGCATGAATGCCCCTAATTACCAGCTTAGATCTTGTAGTGCTACCACCAACCAGGACTTGCAGTGCCTGGTACACTCTGGTCCTCCCAAAAGCTTCCCAGGAGACCCAAAGACCCAGACCCCCTGGATCTTACATAAGGAAAGTAAACCCTTTCCCCCACCGTTGCCTCTCCCAGGCTTTCCCTCCCTGGGTTAGCCTGGAAGATCACTGTGATTCAGATTCCTTGAGTCTTAAAACAGAGAGGAATTCCACCTTCTTCTTCGAGTGCTTGCTCATATCCATTCCAGTTAGGTGTGCGCGCGCTGCGTGCACGTTCGTCGGAGAAACTTTTACCCTAGCAACACTCGGTGGGCCGGCAGGTCGCCCCCTGGAGTGGCGCCAGTATGGCGCCTGATATATACCCCTGCTGGCCCGCCCGCTCCTCAGTTCCTTCTTACCGCCCGTGTCGGTCGTTGGAACAGTGGAGCGCAGCTTAGCTGATCTCCACCTCCCTAGCGATTCGCTCGTGCTTTAGCTTCTTAGTGTACATAGTTTTTCACCCTAGATCTTTATTATAAGTGTTATAGATTGTAAGTTAGTATATAATACGTTGGTAAAGAGCGATCGAGCGGCTTCGGCGCCTATCCTCTCGCCGGTTACGGTGGGTTGGGGGCCATGCCCGGTCACCGCGCTTCAAAGCCCGGCGATCCGCTGTACCGACGATGCGCCACAGAGACCCGCACGACGTCCTGGTTAGAAGTGCTCTGCGAGGGACCCATCTGTCGACAAATGCCGAGTATTTGTACGGCGTCAAGTCCGTGGGACCAGAAAAGAGCAGAGACCTCGCTAAACAGAGTCTTGATGAAAGGCATAGCTCTAAACTCCTCCATTAGCCTCGCAGTACTCAGGGTCTCACGGTCATCCGGGAACAAGTGAATCGTAACGCGTTTACTGGCACCGGCGCAGACAACTCGCATCGTCGTGTCTCAAAGTCCACCGCGCGCTAGTGTTGCCCCAAGCGCGCGCCTGCACAAGTCTCCCCAATGTAGCAAGAAACTCAAGGCCCTGCGCTACCATCATCAGCGCCGTCAGGTTAGAAGGGCGGGAAGCTCAGGGCGGTATCTGCCCTGGACTGCCAACTGCCGCGGCACCGCCTGCTCTTGCACTGCGATGTCGGCCCATCCATGTCAGGAGATCCGTCAGTCCGTGCACAGACACTACCCCGTGTCCCACCGTGGTGGTATGAGGACGTAACTGCAGGCGAGAAGGTAAATCATGCAAAAGTCTCAAAGGAACCAGGACAACGGAGAACGCAAATAAGGGAGCAGTCGCAGCGAGCCCGTCCATATCACTCCAGGCTCGGAGCATCCTCGCGCTGCGCTGGCACCGTCATCGGCTACCTACGAGCGCGATGCTGCTCAACCCTCGCCGCGCAACCGGCGTTCGCGGGTCATTCAGCTCCCCGCCTGCGGAGAACCTGCCAATGGGCGACATGCATCCCGCACCGAAGAGACCTCGCCGATCTGTGTTAGTATCCTGAACGTGTCCAGGCTCCGCAAAATCGGCGGAGTCCGCACCTGCTCATGGATCCCGACGCCGGTCGCCAGTGCCCGGCACCTGTTTCGCCCGATCTCGCGGCGCGTGCGTCGCGCACACGGAGGATGAGAGGTCCTTCCCCAGCAGAGACCGTACGAGCAACGCTCCAGATCCGGCACGAGTCGTCCAGATCTGACGCGCCTGAGTCCTCTCTCAGCCGACCAGCATGTGAGTTCGGCACCGAGTTAAGACTCCCAAGCGCTCGTCATTGGCTGGTCCTGCTTCTACATACTGCCACACAGCTCCCAGTACTCGGCTGGCGCGAGTCCGGAACTGCCGCAGACAGCTACTGATAGCAAGGAGTATGGCCTTCTGGCTTCAAAGCTCCCCTGGCCATCCCATCAACGTCTAGTCTGCCCGGACGTGGAAAAGTGCACTCTGATGGGATAGACACTCCAGGCCTATCAGACAGGGCCCCCGCGATGCCCTTTTGGGCGACACCCTTTGGCCTCAACCTACCAAGCCCAAGAGTGAACCATCGGCCATAGTCAAGTCCAGGTGCATTCGACACGGCCACCTGATGGCCACACTCTGGTAGACTCCCCACTGCTCTTGATGGACGGAGGCAGGGTATAATCGCTAGGCTTCGCAAGAACACGACGTCATGAGTGCGGAGTCCACCAATGAAGCTCGTCCAGGACCCGCTCGTCCACGGGTCGTCATCATCTGCCCCGGATATCGGTACGGCACATCTCGTGCGGGGCCCGCCCCTATCGATCTGCGCGCACCAGATCTTTGCGGCACGGCCCAAAATATCAGCCTTCGCGGGAGGAACGCCTAGGTGGAGGAACTAGTGGTCAGCATCCTCATCAGCGACACGCCTACCAGGCTGGCCCCCCTTCATTCAGATCCATGCAGGGCAGAAGGCCGACACCCATCGTGGCATCGCCGGATCCTATGTTCGCACGACAGCCAGGGGTGGAAAGAGAAATACATGGGTTCCCAAGGTTATGAAACCTGTCACTGCACCCAGCCCCTTGCTCGTTGGTGGTACAGTCGGTCAACGAGCGAGAGCGCCATGGCCAACAAGCTCCCGCGCCAAAGTCCAGGGAGGCCAAACGCATGGACTTGTTGGGCCGAAAGATTTACTCTGCTGGAGGGCTTCAGCTCCGCGTGGCGAACCAGCAAGCCCTCTTAAGCCGATACTCCTTCAACGCCTGGGAGGCGGTCGGCAAATTCACGGAGCTGATCCCACAAGACTCCCGTCAGGAGTTCACAGGCCTCCTCGAGGAGGGGAAAAGGGTTGCGAGAACCTCACTGCAAGCCTCTCTGGACTCAGCAGATTCAGCGGCTAGAACAGTCGCCTCTGGCATAGGCATGAGGCGCATATCCTGGTTACAGGTATCCGGCCTACCGCCTGAGTTGCAGCACACCATACAGGACTTACCATTTGATGGACAAGGTCTTTTCTTGCAAAAGACAGATCCCAGACTGCAGAGTCTGAAGGATAACCGGGTTATCATGCGTTCACTTGGCAGGCATACCCCTCAAACTCAAAGACAGTCGTTCCGCTTTCAGCCCCAGCGCCCCTACCCCCCACCTCGTCCGCGACAGGACTTTGGCCGCAGACGAGGTCGTACCAACCGCAGACGGCAGTCGGGCCCTCCGCCGGGCAACAATGCTGGTCCCGCCAAGTCATCGGGACCCAAGTTAAATTTTTGAAGGTGCGTCCGAGAGCAGCGTACCAATTCCCTCTTCGGATCCACTCCAATTTTCCAACCGCCTTTCCTCGTTCCTCCCGGAGTGGTCCCAGCTAACTACGGATCGTTGGGTCCTGCGTACGGTGGAACTTGGATACGGTCTCCAATTCTCTTCTCCGCCTCCCTCCCGCCCTCCCTCCTCCCCGTCCCTCTTCAGGGACCCCTCTCACGAGCAACTCCTCCTGCAGGAGGTCCACAAGCTTCTGTCGATCGGAGCCATAGAGGAGGTACCGGAGGAGCTCAAGGGCAAGGGGTTCTATTCCCGTTATTTCCTGATCCCCAAGGCGAAAGGGGGCCTCCGGCCCATCCTAGACCTACGCGAGCTGAACAGGTTCATCAAGAAGTTAAAGTTCCACATGGTGTGCCTGGGGACCATCATTCCCTCCCTGGATGCCGGCGATTGGTACGCCGCTCTCGACATGAGGGACGCATATTTTCATATTGCAATTTACCCTCCCCACAGGAGGTATCTGCGCTTTGTGGTGAATCGAGTTCATTACCAGGTCACCGTCCTCCCCTTTGGACTTTTGTCGGTCCCTCGGGTCTTCACGAAATGTATGGCGGTTGTCGCCGCTTCCCTCCGCCGTCGTCGGATTCACGTGTTCCCTTACCTCGACGACTGGCTTATCAGGGGAACCTCAAAGGCTCAAGTCACCAGCCATGTCGACACCATGAGAGAGCTATTCACAAGTTTGGGCCTGATCGTCAATCTGGACAAGTCCACACTGGTGCCCACGCAAAGGATAGAATTCATTGGGGCAGTGCTGGACTCCGTCCTTGCGACAGCCAGCTTACCCCCGCACCGGTTTCAGGCCATAGTCTCCCTGGTCCAGAGCCTGCAAAGGTTTCCAACTACCTCCACCCGTACTTGCCTGGCTCTTCTGGGACACATGGCCGCGTGTGTCCTCGTTGCAAAGTATGCCAGACTGCAAATGCGCCCGCTACAAGCCTGGCTCGCTTCGGTCTACTGACCGAACAGGGACGCCTTAGACATGATTCTAACGATCCCACCGGGAGTCCTCAGCTCCCTCGACTAGTGGAAAGAGTCACCGCTGGTGTGTACGGGCCTGCCCCTCCACCCTCCCCAGCCCTCCGTGTCCCTAACAACAGACGCATCTGCGCTGGGCTGGGGCGCACACCTGGGGCCCCGGCGCACCCAAGGCCTTTGGTCACCCCGAGAGCTGACTCTTCATATCAATGTCCGAGAGCTCAGGGCAGTACGCCTGGCGGGCCAAGCGTTCCTCAGCCACTACAGGGCCGTTGTGTTGCAGTATTCACGGACAACACGACGGTCATGTATTACATCAACAAGCAGGGAGGCACAAAGTCATCTCCCCTGTGTCAGGAAGCGATCTGCTTGTGGGAATTCTGTGTAGCCCACTCCATAGACCTGGTGGCCTCCTTTCTCCCGGGGATCCGGAACACGCTGCAGCACACGCTGAGCAAGTCCTGCTCACACACGATGGTCCATCCGACCGACGTCCTCCCATTCATCTTCCAGAGGGTGGGGCTTCCCCAGATCGGCCTGTTGCATCCAAAATAACGGAAATGCCAGGTGTTCTGTTCCCTACAAGGTCGCTCTCCGCGGCTCCCTGTCGACGCCTTCTGATCCCGTGTCAGGATCGCCTTTGCTATGCCTTCCCACCGTTTCCCCTCGTCACAAGTCTTTGGGTTTTAAAGGGGTCCTGGGGGCCACGGGACAAAAAAAGGGGGGGTGTCAATTTTTTTCCCTTTTGGGAATTTTTTTTTTTTTTCACGCCGGCTGGTGGCCGAGCAGCACTGGTACCCGGCTGCTCGACCTGTCCCTGTCGACCGATCCCTCTGCTGCTGGCCGGACTTGATCACGCAAGACTCGGCAGGCTTCCCACCCGGACCTGCAGTCCTCCACCTGACAGCATGGCCTCTGGTTAACCAGGGAGCTGAGCTGTTCCGCTGCGGATGCAACAGATCGTTGCTTGGTAGAGGCGAAGTCCTCCACGGGTCGCACATAACCTCGCGAAATGAGCACCTTCTGCTACTGTGTGCCCACCATGGTCACCTCACCTGCTCTGTCATCAATCCCCACCATCCTGGATTATTTGTGGACTCTCAAGGAGCAGGGGTTGGCTTCTCACCTCTGCGAGTCCACCTCGCCGCCATATCCACCTTCCATCCGGGGAAGCTGCAATACCATTTTGTCCCACCTGATGTCTTCCAGGTTCCTCAAGGGCTTGGAACGGTTACCCTCAGGTCAGTCCCCTACCCCTACCTGGGACCTAAACCTTGTTCTAAATAGGCTCATGGGGCCCTCCTTCAAGCCTTTGGCCACATGTTCGTGCTGTGTACCTTCCTGGAGAACGGCTTTCCTAGGCGCCATTACCCTCGGGTAGGCGTGTCTCAGAAACTCCGCGCGCTGACTTGGATCCTCCATATGCCGTCTTCCATTAAGGACAAGGTACAGCTGCGACCTCACCCGGCATTCCTCCCAAAGTCGTCTCCACCTTTCAAGTGAGCCAGGACATCTTTCTGCCAGTGTTCTTTCCAAAGCTGCACGTGTCAGACGAGAAACACAGCTCCGTACCCTGGAATCCAGAGGGCTCTCACGTTCTACATCGAGCAGACCAAGCCCTTCCATCATTCACCGCAACTCTTTGTAGCGGTGGCGGAAGTATGAGAGGCAGGGCAGTCTCCTCTCAGCGCATTGCGTCTTGGGTCACGTCATGTATCCGAGCTTGCTGTGACTTGGCTCAAGTCCAGCCGGCCATCTCAACGCCCACTCTACGCGAGCTCAGCCTCGTCTGCTGCTTTCTTGGCGATGTTCCTGTGCAGGAATCTGCAGTGCGCCACCTGGTCTTCTGTCCACACCTTTGCGAACCATTATGCATTGGTTCAGCAATCTAGAGACGATGCCCCTTCGGCTCAGCGGTCTTGCATTCCGCAACATCTCGCTCCGACCCCACCGCCTAGGTAAGGCTTGGGAATCATCTAACTGGATGGATATGAGCAAGCACTCGAGAGAGAAAAGACGTTACTCACCTTTGTAACTGTTGTTCTTCAAGATGTGTTGCTCATATCCCTTCCACACCTGCCCTCCTTCCCCACTGTCGGAGTAGCTGCAAGAAGGAACTGAGGAGCGGGCGGGCCGGCGGGGGTATATTCAGGCGCCATACCGGCACCACTCCAGGGGGCAACCTGCTGGCCCACCGAGTTTGCTAGGTAAAAGTTTCTCCACGAACGTTCATGCGGCGTGCGCACACCTAACTGGAATGATATGAGCAACACATCTCGAAGAACAACAGTTACAAAGGTGAGTAACTGTCTTTTTCCCCTCCTCTTTTCCTGTCACCAAGAGGCAATACAGATTCAAGCTCCATGAATTTAGAACCAAGAGGAAATTCACCTGTCCCCTCTCCCCCTTCTCTCTCCCGGAGAGAGAACAGTGATTAACACAGGAGCAGGTTTTTCCTCCCCCCTTCTCTCCTTTCTCCCACCAATTCCCTGGTGAGTGCAGACTCCCTCCCCTGGGGCCTTACACAAGATAACCAAAAATCATTAGATTCAAAAGAATAGCTTTTAATAAAGAAAAAAAAACATAAAAGTTGTCTCTGTCATCAAGGTGGTAAATGTTACAGGGTCTTACAGCTTATAGACACTAGAGAGAATCCTTCCCTCCCAGCATACATACAAATTTCAACAGAGATACATTCTCAGCCACAATACACATTTGCAAATAAAGAAAAACAATCAAAAAGACTAAACCGCCTTTCTACTTGTACTTACTACTAGAAAAGAAAATTAGAGAGCCTGTAGGTACTCCGGTCACTCTCAGAACCCAGAGAGAACAACGGACAAACAAACAACACAAAACAAAGACTTCCCTCCACTGAGATTTTTAAAGTATCTTGTCTCCTGATTGGTCCTCTGGTCAGGTGTTCCAGGTTCACTGCTTGTAACCCTTTACAGGTAAAAGAGACGTTAACCCTTAACTATCTGTTTATAACAGAGCCCAATTTGGGAAGGGACATCATTGAGCATGTGATGCAGATGTGAGATAGAATAGCCCAAGTCACCCCCATATTGCGGGAGCACATGTAAGGAGCACAAAAGGCCCAACAGACCTATTACAATCATTGAACAAAGGTTCGGACATTCCAGATAGGAGATTGGGTAATAGTGCTGGTGCCCTCAGCAGAAAGGATGCTCTTGGCCAGATGACAGGGGCCATACCAAGTTATTGAAGCTGTTGAGGAGGCTGACTATAAGATTTGACAACCTGGTCACCAAAAACGAGAAATTCTTCTTCGACTGCTTGCTCATATCCATTCCAGTTAGGTGCGCACGCGCTGCGTGCACGTTCGTCGGAGATTTTTACCCTAGCAACACTCGGTGGGCCGGCAGGGCGCCCCCTGGAATGGCGCCGCTATGGCGCCGGATATATACCCCTGCCGGCCCCCCCGCTCCTCAGTTCCTTCTTACCGCCCGTGTCGGTCGTTGGAACAGTGGAGCGCAGCTTAGCTGATCTCCACCTCCCTAGCGATTTGCTTGTTTCTATTGTAATTGTGTATATAGTTCGATTTTTTCAAGTATAGTTAGTATTCAGTTATTAGTTCTGTAGTAGTTATTGTAGATAGTTAAAGGGGATCGGGGCTTAGCCCCTTCCCCTCCCCTGGTACCGGGGCCCATGCCCGGCTCACCGGGCTTCAAACCGTGCTCGGCCTGTCATAGGCCGATGCCCACAGGAGACCCTCACAACTCCTGTCTCGAGTGCTTGGGTGAGTCTCATCTTACGGACAAGTGCCGCATCTGTAAGGCGTTCAAGCCCTGGACTAAAAAAGAGCGGGACATTCGCCTAAAACAACTGCTGATGGAGGAAGCGTTGACTCCCCAGTCCTCGGCACCGTCAGCAGCACCGGGAACAAGTGCCTCCTCGGCACTGGAGCGCACGCCAACAGTGAAGGCTCCTAGACATCAGCCATCACTGGCCCAAGCTTCCGCCCGGCACCATTCGCTCTCACCACGGAGCAAGAAGCACAAGCCTCCTGCGGCTGCTATATCCACACCGCAGTCCGAGCGCTTAGCCAAGTCGGACCGCCTGGCACTGTCATCTGCCGCGGCACCGAAGTCCTCTGCACCGTTGATTCCGGCCTCGCAAGAGCCGTCGAGTCCGATGCCTACCAGCTTCCTGGCACGAGCCATGGTTGAGCTTATCGTGCCTTCCACTCCGGAGACATTCTCTGCGGCACGGGACTTAATTGCCTTGACGGAGCCTGAGCTGCCTCAACCCCCGGCACCGCCAGTGCGGGTCCCTCAGTCCATAGGCAAACCGGCCCTCATGAGACCTTCTTCGCCCGGTACCACAGAACTTCGCCGGTCCCGGTCCAGGTCCCACAGACACTCCCAGTCCCACCATCGATCCCGGTCCCGCGGCCACTCACAGTCCCGGTACCATTCCCCATCGAGGTACCAGTTGTACTCGCGGCACCGATCGAGGTCCCGGTCGCCGTCCAGATACTACCGGCACCGCTCCCGATCTCTGCATCACTCGCGGCACTGTGCTTCTCGCAGTTGATCTCGGCACAGCGATTCCAGGCACTGGTCGACCTCCCGGTACCGCGCTGATCGCTGGTCCCGGTCCCACTCCCAGCACCGTCATGACTCTCGGTACCGTTCTCCGGCACTGCGTAGGGACGGTTTGAGTGGATGCAGAGACCCACATCAAACGGTTTCCGTCCCACTGTGGCCGTCTCGTCATCCGTCAATCTCCTCCCATGCAGAAACTGCATCATACGGGGATTTGGATAACCACCAGGGACCTCATCAGTGGCCTTTTTGGACACCTTGGGCCTACCACCAAAACCAAGGTGATCCGTATCTACCACTGCGCTCCGACCCTTCTGAACATCGGGCGCCAGAGACCACTGTGAACAAACCTCCCCCGGTGGGTACGGAGGAATCTCCAATCCACGTGACAGACCCACAAAATCCGCCTCAGAACATCCCCCAAGACTAGGAGTTGCTCCAAGACCCGCTGGTCCCCGGGGTTCCATCCTCCTCTTCCCCGGATGAAGCGGTGGCGGGGACGGCTACATCTGGACCGCCCCCAGTCAACCTCAGATCACACCAGGACCTTCTGCGCCGCGTCGTCCTCAATATCAACTTACCCATGGAGGAAGTTCCTGAGGTGGACGACCCGGTTGTCAGTATATTGTCAGCGGAGGCTCCAACCAGGGTGGCCCTCCCCTTCATCCCCTCGATACAGGCTAGAGCGGATACCATCTGGCAATCCCCGGCATCCATACCACCCACAGCCAAAGGGGTTGAACGCAAATACATGGTACCATCCAAGGGGTACGAGTACCTGTATGTACACCCTCCTCCTTGTTCATTGGTGGTACAATCCGTCAACGAACGGGAGCGCCATGGCCAGCAAGCCCCTGCGCCTAAATCGAGGGAGGCCAAGCGCATGGATTTGTTGGGTAGAAAGATCTATTCCGTGGGAGGCCTCCAACTCAAGGTGGCGAACCAGCAAGCCCTCCTGAGTAGGTACAGCTATAACACCCGGGAGGCAGTAGGGAAGTTTATAGAGCTCATCCCGCAGGACTCCTGCCAGGAATTCACAGCTCTCCTGGAGGAAGGGGAAAAGGTTGCGCGGACCTCCCTCCAGGCCTTGCTGGATGCTGCCGATTCGGCAGCTAGAACCGTTGCCTCTGGGATTGCCATGCGGCGTATATCATGGCTGCAGGCATCAGGTCTGCCACCTGAACTTCAGTATACCATACAGGACCTACCCTTTGATAGCCAGGGCCTCTTTTCCCAGAAGACGGACCCTCGGCTTCAGAGTCTGAAAGACAATCGCGTAATTATGCATTCGCTGGGAATGCATACGCCGCAGACTCAAAGACGATCTTTCCAGTCCCAACCTCAGCGCCCCTACCCCCCACCTCGACCAAGGCAGGACTTCACCAGAAGGCGAGGTCGTACCTCTCGCAGACGGCAGTCTGGGCCTCAGGGGGGTAACAACTCCGGTCCCACCAAACCACCGGCGGGACCGAAGCCAAACTTTTGAGGGTGCGCCTGAGCGCACCGTACCAGTTACCTCCCAGGATCCTTTTCAGTTTGCCAACCGCCTTGCAGCATTCCTCCCTGCATGGTTCCAGCTAACATCGGACCGTTGGGTCCTCTGCACGGTGAAGTGTGGCTACCGTCTTCAGTTTGTTTCAGTCCCTCCTTCCCACTCTCCCTCCTCGTCCGTCTTCAGGGACTCCTCTCACGAGCAACTCCTTCTGCAGGAGGCTTTGAGGCTCCTTGCGATAGGAGCTATAGAGGAGGTTCCAGAGGAATTAAGGGGCAAAGGGTTCTATTCCAGATATTTCCTAATTCCCAAGGCAAAAGGGGGCCTCCGGCCTATCCTGGACCTGCGAGAACTGAACAAATTCATGAGAAAGTTCAAATTCCGCATGGTGTCCCTGGGAAACATCATCCCTTCCCTGGATCCTGGAGATTGGTACGCTGCTCTTGACATGAGAGACGCATATTTCCGCATTGCGATTTACCCTCCGCACAGAAGGTACCTAAGCTTTGTGGTGAATCGTCAACATTACCAATTCGCGGTCCTTCCCTTTGGCCTCTCCTCGGCCCCTCGGGTATTCACGAAATGTGTGGCAGTAGTCGCCGCATCCCTCCACCGTCGTCGAATACATGTTTTCCCATGTCTCGACGACTGGCTTATTCGAGGGACCTCCGAGGCTCAGGTCACCGCACATGTAAACGTCATCAAGGACCTATTCACCCATCTAGGCCTGATTATCAATCTGGACAAATCCATTCTGCTTCCTACGCAGAGGATAGAGTTCATAGGGGCCATGCTGGACTCCAATCTTGCAACAGCCAGCTTACCCTCACAGCGGTTTCAGGCTATAGTCTCCCTCATACAGCGACTACAAAGTTTCCCAACAACCTCTGTCCACACTGGCCTCGCCCTACTCGGTCATGTGGCTGCGTGCACTTTCGTTACGAAGCACGCAAGACTGCGCATGCGTCCTCTTCAGACTTGGCTCGCCTCAGTCTGTCGTCCACGCAGGGATGCCATAGACACGATAATCACAATCCCAACAAGTGTGCTGGGCTCCCTCAACTGGTGGCTGACACCCTCCCTGGTGTGTGCCGGTCGTCCGTTCCATCCGCCACAGCCCTCGGTGTCTCTGACAACAGACGCTTCCTCTCTGCTGGGGTGCACACTTAGGCACCTTCGCACCCAGGGCCTTTTGGTCCTTTCAAGAGCTGGCACTTCACATCAATGTCCCGAACTGAGAGCGCGTCCAACTGGCGTGCCAGACCATTCCAACAGCATCTACAGGGCCGTTGTGTTGCAGTTTTCCAGACAACACAACGGCCATGTATTACATAAACAAGCAAGGAGGGATGCGGTCTTCCCCCCTTTGTCAAGAGGCGATGCGACTGTGGGACTTCTGCCATAGCCCATCTACATTGAGACCTGTAGCCTCCTTTCTCCCAGGAGTCCGGAACTCTCTCGCGGATCACCTGAGCAGGTCCTTCCTGTCCCACGAATGGTCCATCCATCCGGACATCCTCTTTCTGTATTCCGGAAGTGGGCTTTCCCCAGATAGACCTCTTTGCCTCCAGGGAGAACAGGAAATGCCAGGTGTTTCTGCGTCCCTGCAGGTGCTCGCTCCCCAGACTCCCTGCTAGGACGTGTTCCTAATTCCCTGGGAAGGTCATCTACTTTATGCCTTTCCACCCTTTCCCCTAGTCACAGAGTCCTGCTCAAGCTCCGCAGGGACAGGGACAGGCTAATCCTGATCGCTCCGGCGTGGCCGAGGCAGCATGGTACACCATGCTGCTCGACCTATCTCTAGCGGACCCGATACCTCTGCCGACTCTACCCGGACCTTATATAACACAGGACTTCGCAGAGACTCACCACCCAGACCTGCAGTCCCTTCACCTTGACACGCGTGGCTGCTGTCTGGCTAACCCAATCTGACGATTGCGCTGTTCCACCCCTCGTGCAAAACAGGTCCTCCTGGGAAGCAGAAAGCCTTCCACGTGTGCGACATATCTTGTTCATCGTGGAAGTGGATTCTCCCATTGGTGTGCCAGCGTAACCTTATTCCCAAATGCCGTATCGGTCCCCATTATCTTGGACTACTTATGGTACCTCAAGGAAGCAAGGCCTGGCACTCTCTTCGATAAGGGTGCATCTGGGCCGCGATCCTCCACCTTCCATCCTGGGGAATCGGGCAGTTCGACCTTCTCTCACCTATAGTTTCCAGGTTCCTTAAGGGCTTGGAACGACTCTACCCTCCGGTTAAGCACCCTTCCCCTACCTGGGATTCTCAACCTTGTATTAGCTAGGCTCACGGGCCCCTCCCTTTTGAAAGCCGTTTAGCCACTGCTTTGCTGCGTACCTGTCCTGGAAGACGGCCTTCCTTCGTCGCTATCCCCTTGGCCAGACGAGTATCGGAGCTTTGTGATTTGAATGGTAGACCCCTCGTATACAATCTTCCACAAGACAAGGGTACAGCTACGACCACCACCGGCTTTCCTTCCCAAGGTGGTCTCTGCCTTCCACATTAACCAAGACATTTTTCTACTGGTCTTCTTCCCGAAGACCGCAACGCATCGCGCCGGAACCAACACACTAACATACCCAGGGGGGGGGGTGGATGTCCGCCGGGAGCCCTCGCCTTTTACATTCAGAGGACCAAACCTTTCAGACATTCGCCCCAACTATTTATAAGCAGTCGCAGAGCGTATGAAAAGGTATGCCTATCTTCTTCCCAGAGGCTCTCATCATGGTGGTAACATCCTGTATCCTGGACGTGCTACGACTTGGCCGCATGTCCTGATTGGCCATCTCACCAGCCCACTCCTACTCAGGCTCAAGCCTCGTCCAACCGCTTTCCTGGCCCACGTTCCCATCCAGGAAATATGTCGCAACAGGCGTACCTGGGGTCATCCGTACGTACTTGCATCTTAGCAAAACCTTACTGCCGCCCTGGGTTCAAGCAAGTCGAGAGATGCCGCCCGCCTTTGGCTCAGCAATTTTTAACATTCCGCAACATGCTCACTTCCCGACCCCAGCTGCCTAGGTAAGGCTTGGGAATCACCTAACTGGAATGGATATGAGCAAGCCACTCAAGAAGAAAGACGGTTACTCACCTTTGTAACTGTTTTCTTCGAGATGTGTTGCCTCATATCCATTCCACACCCGCCCTCCTTCCCCACTGTCGGAGTAGCCGGCAAGAAGGAACTGAGGAGCGGGCGGGCCGGCAGGGGTATATATCCACACCATAGCGGCGCCACTCCAGGGAGCACCCTGCCGGCCCATCGAGTGTTGCTAGGGTAAAAATCTCCGACGAACGTGCACACGGCGCACGCACACCTAACTGGAATGGATATGAGCAACACATCTCGAAGAACAACAGTTACAAAGGTGAGTAATCGTCTTTTCAACCATGTTAACCTATTGAAGCCCTGGCCAGACAGAGAAACTTATATAGTCACCCTAGAGACATCACCCCAAAAAAATAAATCTCAAGGACAGGTAAAAATATTGCCCAAGTTGACCACTGAACAACATATAGAGGTCATCAAAATGATTGAAAGGAACCATGATATGTTCTAGGAAAACCCAGGCAGAACCATAGAAATCCATTACCACATCATCACGGATCCAGGAGTAAAGGTGAAGGTTAAACCATATCGGATTCCAGAGGCTGAAAGAGAAGAGATCAGTACTGAAATTAAGGGGATGCTGGAGCTGGGAGTCATTGAGGAGTCCCACAGTCAGTGGTCCAGCCCAATCATTCTGGTATCTGAGCCAGATAGTACAATGAGATTCTGCAATGACTTCTGAAAAATTCAATGAGGTGTCCCAGTTGATGCCTCCTCCGTACCTTGTATTTTCAGTATTTCCCAGATATCCCCTTAGAAAGTACATTAGAACCCCTATTTTATGAACTAATTTGGAATTGAGGCACTCTTAAAATCAAAAAGTTCATAAAATTGCACACCTCAGTTAGAGTGAGTATAGGACAGTGTATGTATGGTACATTGCATTGCTTTCTCCTCGTCCTTCAAACCACTGCAAAGTGATTTCCAGTGCCCCAAAGGTATCGGTACATGAAGTGATAAGACTTGTTTCAACATCACTTTCATTATGTGATTTTGTTCCAATCCCTGACCCCCGCCATTGAGAAAAATGGTTCATATAAATGGTCACTTTTCAGACTGGTGTTCATAAAATCAAGGTTCTACTCTATGGGGAATTTTCAATGGTTTCGTAGACTTTAAGGCTTTAAGGGACCATTAGATATCTAGTCTGACCTCTTGTAGAACAGAGAACATAGAATTTCATTCAGTTACTCCCCCATTGATCCGCTTAACTTGGGATGAATCCGAGATAAGAAATTCTGCATAAAAGGGTAACAGTTAAGATACTGCCTTGTGAAAATCAGCTTTGGGATTACTTTACTTGCAGAGCATTCTTTTGCCTGGATAAAAAATCTCAAGAGAGTCTGACTACACCTTGCTAAATGGTTCTTAAACACTTAAGAGTCCTTAAACACTGAGTTCTGGAGTAAACCCATGCTAAGTGTTGAGAACATGAGGTACAGGTTAGGGTGGCTCTGTGCTGGGAATAGACAGAGAAAGTAATCACTGTAAATGTGCTGTGAGCTCCTTGGTTTGAGCTGGATTTCTAAGGCGAAATTCTCTCTCTGAAGCTTTACCTTTTGCCACCTCTGTTGAAGGTAAGCAGGAGTTGTGGATATTTAGTTGTATTTGTGCCTATACAGCCATTTGTTGGGCATGGTATAGAGCTGCAACATGGCAGTGAGAGCTCAGGGAGATAAAATTCCTCACTGAGCTTCTTAGCATGCAGCAAGAGCATGATGTCTGCTATTCCCTTCAGATAGTGTAGCATCTCTTTCAGCCTCATGCATCCAACTAGGTCCTCTGACCGGTGCAAGGGATGGTGTCACCTACCCATTCCTTTCCAGTGCTGCTGTGGTGTCTTGCATTTCAGGCCAGACATAGTGGGAATTAAAGTGTGGGTGCCCATTGTGCCCTCACCCCCTCTGCTTGAAATCTTGCACCTGCAGTGTAACTGCAATGGTCTATGCCTTTAAGAGATTTGGTAGATTCGACATATATCAGGAAATGGAACCATCTAGATCTGATTGTGATGTAGACAAGGTGAGCTCCTTGAGGCCACAGTAAAGATCTGCTTGTTTGAATCTAGTTACACCTACCCTGCACACTTCTTTCAGACGTGGGTAATGTACATATGCATGTAGACCCCTAGTCCAGGTATAAATAGCAGCGTAGACCAGAGGCATGGTTTGGGTGAGTAAAGTAAAAACACGTCTGAGGGGTATGAGTATGTACCCGAGTACATAACCTACATGGGTCTCTACTTACCCAAGCCAGGCCTTCCTGTCTACACTACTATTTTTATCAGTGTAGTGTCCCGCTGCCTCCCCAGTGCTGGAGTCTTTCTCCACTGCAGGAAAATACTCGCTGCAGGGAAAGACTCTGGCAGTGAGGAGCTGCTGAAGCCTTTCATTGCTTCCTTTCCTCTGCCAGAGCCTTTCACTGGTAGCTACACACCACAGTGTGGACACAGCCTGCTTTTCACAGTGCCATGTAGCTACGTGTACACTACCTGCCACCTCCAGTGGTGGCATCTTGTGGGTGTAGCTTCTATGTTAAGCTGCCTTCATGTCGGATACTAAACCAAAGATGTTATAACAGAAGAGTATAATTTTTATTATTATTGACACTGCGGTAGGATGTTAGGTTCTGTACCAACACTTACTAAAAGACAGTTTGTGATCCAAAGTTTGTTCACCATCTAGCCATTGTGATTAAAAAAAAAAAATAGGAAGAAGTATCTTGAATCTGATCAACTTATTTTTGTTGAAATGAGTAATGGACTCAAAAGTCCTGACTCAGGGTACGTCTACACTACGGGATTATTCCGATCTTACGTAAACCGGTTTTATAAAACAGATTGTATAAAGGTTAGTGCCCGCAGCCACACTAAGACTTAATTCGGCAGTGGTGTCCATGGTCCGAAGGCTAGCGTTGATTTCCGGAGACATTGCACTGTGGTATCTCTTCCGTAAGATTCATAGTTAACGCAGTCTCCCCGCCCCTAGAAATTCTGGGTTAAAAACCCAGTGGCTGATGGGGAAAAATCATTGTTCGGCAGGTGTTCTGGGTAAAATGTCGTCACGTATTTCTTCCTCCGGGAAAGAACGGCGAGACATCATGTTCGCGCCCTTTTCCCCTGATTGCCTGGCAGCGCCATAGCACGGCAACACCAATGGAGCCCATTCAGCCTTTTTTTTTTTAACAGTCGCCCCGTATGTTACTGGAGCCGGACAAGGCGATACTGCAGCACTACACAGCAGCATCATTTGCTTTTGCATGATAGCAGAGACGGTTATCACTCATGTCTTTAACGTCTGGCTGCAGTGTAAATTGGCAATGAGATGACGGTTATCTGCCTTCTGTACTGTCTGCTCTATCATGTGCCCCTGGCTGAGATCGCCGGGGCGCAAGGGCAAAACTGGGAATGACTCCCGAGTCACTAACCTCTTTATGGTTTCTAAAATAGAGTCAGTCCTGCCTGGAAGTATGGGGCAAGTGTTACGGAGAACCCACGTGTATCAGAGGCACATGCTCTCTGTGTCAGATCCGAGAATGAATGAGCTACATGCCATTCATGGAGGGTGCCACCTGCACAACCCACCCATTGCTTCCATACTCCCCACCTTCCTGGGCTACTGTGGCAGTGTCCCCCCCCTTGTCCAGAAGTTATAAAGAATGCAGGAATAAGAAACAGTGACTTGTTAGTGAGAATAAATGAGGGGGAAGCAGCCTCCGGTGCTATGACAGTCCAGGCAGGACATTAAAAAGGTGTGGGGGAGAGAAGCTCAGCATGCCGCTCTACTGACAAGTCCAGCGCAGTACAGAATTTTCTTTACACAGGAAAGGGAGGGCTGATGGAGCTACCCCACAGTTGCTATGAATGAGGACGTACAGCTGTTCTGTTACCATCTACTTTTGATGACGGGCATCATTCCTATTTTTACCCAGGCGCCCCGGCCAGCCTCACGCTGAAGCCCAGCCCAGGAAAGGCCAAAATATCTACGGGTTGATCAACAAGACTGGCTACCAGTCCTACTGCACCATCTGCCACCGGCAGGGGAAGAGGAGTGATACTGCTCTTCCTGCTGCAAGATCGGCATCTACCAGCAGCATTCATAACAAAGGTGACATTGAAAGAAGTCAACAGAAACTCTTTCTTTCCCTTTTCTTTCACGTGGGGGAAGGGAGTAAATTGACGAATCTTATTCCCTGAACCACACAGACAATGTGTTTGAACCTACAGGCATGGAGTCAGCCAAGAATCTCAATACTTTCAGAGACTGCTAGGGACTGTGGGGTAGCTGGAGTCCTCAGTACCCCTCCTCCCTCCATGAGCGTCCATTTGAAGTCTTCTGGCTTCCGTTAACGCTTGTCACGCGCACTGTGTAGTCTGTAGATTTTTTTTTTTCAAATCTTTGGAATTTCTCTTCTGTAACGGAGCTCTGATAGAACAGATTTGTCTCCCCATACAGCGATCAGATCCAGTATCTCCCGTACGGTCCATGCTGGAGCTCTTTTTGGATTTGGGACTTCATTGCCACTCGTGCTTATCAGAGCTCCACGCTGGGCAAACAGGAATTGAAAATCAAAATTTCGTGGGGCTTTTCCTGTTTCCTGGCTACTGCATCCGAGTTCAGATTGCTGTCCAGAGCGGTCACAGTGGTGCACTGTGGGATACCGCCCAGAGGCCAATACCGTTGATTTGCAGCCACATTAACCCTAATCTGATATGGTAGTACCGATTTTAGCGCTACTCATCTCATTGGGGAGGAGTACAGAAACCGATTTAAAGAGCCCTTTATATCGATATAAAGGACCTCATAGTGTGGACGAGTACAGCGTTAAATCGGTTTAACGCTGCTAAAATCAGTTTAAGTGCGTAGTGTAGACTAGGCCTTATTCTTATCTGACTTGGAGAAGTCAAGACAATAAGCATAGGAAATACAAGAATACTGAAGTAACTATCTGTTTATCTTAGGCAAGATTGGATTAATTTAAAGTGCAATCGATGGACATTAATTAGATTGACATAATGGCAAATTTAAACACCATAAACCATTGCAGAAACTCGGTCCAGCTCAGCCACTGTTTCAAGTCTGAGTAAATAGTTAAACCTTGAAGCATGCTTTGGACAGCGAACTTGAACTCTGTCAGACCAGGCACAAAGCAAATTCCTGAATTAAGGGCTCTCCGGAAGAGAACACTCGACCCCAAATGAACATGACAAGGAATTTTCGGACTGTGAAGCCTAGTGGTTAAAATTTTCCCACTTTCAAATTTTCAATGACATTATTAATAATAATAAAAAAAATTGATCAGAAAAAAAATCTGGAAAAGGTGGTCAAAATTCTTCAACAATTGAAAAATGTCGGTGAAATGTCAGCACTTTGACATTTTTGGAAATTTTGCAAAAAACCAACATTTTTTATTGTTTTATCAACTTACTACAGCAGTGAGAGCAGTCCAATCAGTTTCAACTGCTGGCATAGTGTCTGAAGAGAGAATGCAGTCTTCATGGGCTTCACAGTGGCCAAGGAATTCAGTGTTGGTTCCTCTGCAACACTAACTTAACCTCCTTGTGTATATTATTGTATATCTTGTTTTATGTCTTATTACTGAATATGTTTTCATTGGTCTCATTTGCAGAGGAGAATTGCTATTGTTCTCCTTTTCCTAATGTATCTGCTTGTCTGTCCTTACATTCTGAGCAACTCAGAATAGGAACTATCCTTTCTTGAATGTGTGGCAAGTACCTAGCACATTGTGGGTACTACTGAAAACAATTTTTTTAAAGTTGTAATAAGTTTCACTTTGTGCATATATGGAGACAAGTTATTTCAGTATTTCCAAACAGTGAGAACTCACAAGTTAAGGCCCTGAAAGCATGAGATCTGCTTAAAAATCATGAGATTTACGCGCGCGCACACACACACACACACAAGTTGGGTTATTTTTATTTGCATCCTGAATTTTAGCCTTTAGGGTGTCATCAGGTCATGTTTTTTAAACTTTTCTCCATAACCATGACAACTAAAATTGTACTACACAAAAAGTGAAGGCTGAGGGTCTCACAAAATTCAGAAGCTGAAGCTTTAAGTAAAACACCAATGTTGCAAGATTTGCAAAAACTCAGGGGGATTAGCCACTCTGTTTTGTTTATCCAAGGAGCTATATTTATTGTATAGAATTCTGTCATTGTTTCATCAGAGGCAGTTGGAGCATGAATATTATTAAACATTTGTATTCCAGTAGCTCTCCAAGGTCCAAATCTAGGATCTCAATTCAGATCCCAAACTACAGTTACAAAATAGATTCTGAGAATTTCACTTTTCAACCTAGCAGATGAAGGCCATTTTATATGGATTGTCCATTCAGTCAGCTACGCAATTTATAGAATTCTATAAAGGGAGAATTACAATATAATACATAATTTGATAATGTGACTACCTGTTATTCATTAGGTAAACTGCTACGGCAAACCTGAGAGCCATAAGTTAAGTGAGAAAAAGGAGATTTAAGAGAAGACACGGTGATCATTTTTGTAGAAAACAAGGAAATGTACCTGGTAATTGGTTTTCTGCATTTGATCAGTGGATGGGCTCCAGTTTTGTCCTTGATGCTGTATAAGACACAGGAGACATAATCCCTACAAAAGTTAACAGTTCAATTGATATGTAAACTAAGTGAGGAAAGAACTAAAGGCAATGCTTCCCCTGGTATGTTTACATGTGAGGGTTCTCTGTGGAAGGTGCATACTGAATTAGGGGAACCAAGTGGGAAGAAATTAATGCTGAGAGTATCAGAGAGATTGAGGGGGGTTGAGGTTGTGGAGAAGGGGACCATTTTTGCCTCCTCTCCACTCTACAACATCTGAGCCTCATGGATCACTGAGAGGGAAGTTTCTATCAGATCAGGAGAAGGCAGAATGATGATGCAGTGGCAACCCTTTTGTCTTCTGGGCCTCCCATCCACTCCAGGTCTGCAACATTTTTATCTCTCTCAGCTACAAAGCAAGAGGGGTAATTTCTTCCCAACAGTTTAGTACAGGTGCATTTTGGAAACTGAAAATAGAACTATAATAAAGAAATTGTGTTGCATTTTGATGCTATAATAAAAAGGCAATAGTACCTCTTTAGTACAGTTTGAAAATCTTGCCATTACTTTAGAACTAGTATTTATATTCTAGGGAACGGGTAAATATTTTAATAATGCAAACAACTGAGCTGTTATGTTATTAAAGAAAAAGACTGGTTTAGGAATCCAGCATATGATAATAGTACTTTTATTGCAAACATTTAAATATAATGAGCTGATGAATCATTAACAAAAGTGTTCATTAAATTTAAGCATCTGATTAAAATATGTATAATAAAAATACGCCATGCTTAGCCTTTACGTAACACTATTTGTAGTATGCATGTACCATCTATCAAATTGTCTGTGCTTTTTATCTGTCAATAGCCAAGGACATTGGAACAAACTAGCATCATTTGAATAGATCTTAAAGAAACATGGGACAGGTGCAATGAGCAAGAACCTCCCAGAATGTATTCAATCAGATGAGAAACAAAACCGTATAAATAATTTTCCTTTGAACTGAGAAATCTCCTCTAGAGTGCCATCTTGTGTTGAAATCTCAGACTAAGTTCTCTGTAAAAACAGGGCAGAGGAATCCGTAGAGAAACACAGAAAAGCTCTGCAAAACTAAATGTGAGATTATTTCCTTTGAAAAGCAGCACCCTTGAACAGATGTCTCTGCTCTTAACTTTTCAGTAGCAGGATGTAAACAATCAAACACTCTGAAATACAGTATTTGAAGACCCTGTTATTGATAGCACCACAAATAATTCTAAGATGGTAACACTGATATATCTATAACAATAATAACCTTACTTTTTCAAAATGCTTTTCATCCTGAAGGATTCAAATATGATTTCATTGTGGGTGAAATCCTGGCCCCATTAAATTCAATGGTAGAACTCCCATTCTCAGTGGGGCCCATGTGTATATATGTATTACTCAACCACCACTGAAATTCAGGCACCCTGGTGTGTAATGCAGTAGCCAGTGTGTTGGAAATACTACACAACAGGTTTTAGGAATGGAATGGAAAATAACTGAACGACAGGGGGAAGTATATGTATGCAGAATATTTTAGCCAAGCTAGAGTTTGACCAGTATACTGGAATTAATTCCAGTATACTGGAATTTCTTGCCGGAGGGCTGCAGGAATTTTCATGACCACAAGTGCTCAATACCTTGTTTTTTTGCCTCTTGTTCTCTGAAAAAAGCCACCTCCAGCAGTACCCCTTGGTGCCATGGTGTGGAATTGGTTCCCTGTTGCCTCTGAAGGACAATCCCCCAACATCACTACAGCATAATGGGTTTGCTATGCAGCCAAGCAGTGATCAGATCCAGCCTTGGCAGTTTGAGATCACAGATTGAATCTATATTATCTGTTTGTTTGAAAAGACTTGAAGTTGAAACAAATGTAATTTCTTCTGCCCAGACTACAACTATACCATAGGACAAAGAGGAGAAAAAAGGCAGAACATATGATCTGAATTTGGGGGAGAGGGTAACAGAATAAGTCCGTTTTCCAACCCACTCTACTCTAATATATTTAATCTATGTAGGTTCTTATACCCTGCCCAGTGTCATGGTCTCTAACATGTTCTTCAGCAGTGCTTTTTAAAAATACTGAATACTGTGAGATTTTTGGGAAACATTACCCACAGTTTCAGAAAGAGAGATTATTAGATTATTTATTTCTGCTTGTCCTCTATCTGCCTTCCTATAGGTAACGGTGCTTCCAGCGGTGCTGAATGTGCTCTGATCACATGGAGAGTTGAAGTCAAATTAAATAGAGAACACCTGGTCACAGCTGAGTTACCACTTCACAGTAGTGAATAAAGGGCCTTCCTGATGTTATAGACTTTTCTTCATGGCAATGCTGTACGCCAATATTGAGACATTGAATTTGCCCATGTAGTCTTCCCCTCCTCATATTAAATAAAGAGAAAAGTCACCCATATGCCTAGCTGCAGCAGCAAACCAATTTTAGCTGCTGTTAATACTGATGATGTCAGATATCAGTATTACTTTTTCATTAGCTTCTTTAGCACTCTTTGATGTCTGAGGACATCCTTTTCAGGAATCATACCTAAGGAACATAAGGGAGTTAGAGAGAAAGAAGTGGAGGAGGATGAGGACCCTCCACACTATGTTTGTGTCAATACCTTTCTGCTGGTTTCTCTTTGTTCTTTTTTACTTGCACCTGTGGCAACCAAACTTTATAACACTGAGGCCCACACTTGCAATTTACATTTTCAAATAACCTGCCTTCTTTTGCAGGTCCTGGAATGGAAGGGTTCTATAGAAGTGCAAAGTATTATCATTATAGGTGCGTGCACACACACATTACTTTACTTCTGAAGCCTTTCAATTCCATTTGTCCTACTGTCTTTTTACACAGGAGCGCTGTGCAATTCCATGGAAGTTACACAGTAGATGACATTTTAAGTCTTCTTGTGTATAATTTTGCCATTGTGTTTTTAGTAAGAGGAGCTATTTTTTTTTTTGTTTCAGTGGCAAATTTGCCAGAAAGTATATTGTTAAACCGAGATGCCCAAAGTGCCCGTCTGTCTGTCTTTGGCATTTCTAATAGCGTGTACACACCATTGACTCTGTTAGTGGAAAAGGGTCCCAAACATTTCACCTCCCTTGAGAAGAAATGGGGTTTTTAGAGCTGGTAGTTGAAAGGAGTAAAGCACTGAGGGAGTGGGCATTGCCACTAAAGATTGAGTACTAAGGAAAGGATGTCATCTTCAGGGAATGGGATGTTGTTTATTTTTTTGGGTGGCTCCTTACAGTCTCTCTTTTGTTGCCTTTGTTCCAGAGATGGAGACCCATATTTCAGGCTCTCAGTTGGTGGCTCTTCCTGCCTCATTGGAGCACTCTTTCTCATTGGCTGCATGTAAA
Organism: Chelonoidis abingdonii; assembly: GCF_003597395.2. NCBI lineage: Eukaryota > Metazoa > Chordata > Testudines > Testudinidae > Chelonoidis > Chelonoidis abingdonii. The sequence continues at coordinate 33,242,999 of NC_133774.1, forward strand.
GTAAATGGGAAAGGCTGCTGCAGTGTCACCATATTATTCCAGCCTTCACAGCCTCCTCCATGCAAAGGCATTTTGGAAAGTAACATTTCACACTTTTGGTGCCTGCTCCATTATAAAGACATGGAGATACTAAGAGATGCCTGCTCCATTATAAAGGCATGGAGATACTAAGAGATGCCTGGATTACTTTTTAAGGTTCTAACCACTTTTTTTCCATGGTTTACTCCTTCATGTCATATTATTGGCAACCACTGGTATCCCGAGTGTCAAACATTTGGAGAATGGTATGAAGCACAAGATAGAAAACATTTTTTTCCCTCATCTCTACATATCAGTACCATTAATAGTTTAACAAGATGGTGATAACATTTTAGTAGGTGGCGGTAAGAACATCTGCTCTATGATGTAGTATTTTTCAATGGAGTCATACCCAGATTTCTTTTATTCCAGAAATATGGTAATCAATTAATATAGAACTCTGTGAGTTGGAACCTCTTGCTTGAGTGAATTTGTATGCAAGTTGTCTTTTAGTGGAAATACGGCAGTATTTTTCTTCCTTGGTTCAAGGTGATATTGTAGAGCACTTGGGATCTATATTTAAAGAAGAGTGTTCATTATCACAGTGGTCACTATCTTTTCTGTATGTATTATCTTCCATCTGCAACAAGAAAACCAGAATTCAAAATTGTGACATACGTCAGTCTATATTGGTCCTGCGCCTCCTGCAGTAGAAATGGTGTACAACCTAATACACCATGTTTCAGTATAATATTTCTGTTGAAACTGGATGGTCACCCAATAAGTTGGAATTGAACACTTAGCTCAAAGGGCCAAATTCTGCTATCAGTTAACAAGTGCAACTCTGTTTATCTGTATAGTTTGTATGGCTCCCATTTCTGTAATATCTGAAAACTTTGTCATTTTACAGAGGCATGGGGAAAAAAATGGAAGCGACTTGTCTAAGTTCAAGGGAAGCCTGTGGCAGAGCCAGGAGTTAAGTACAAATATCCTGAGTCACAGAAACATAGGAATTGCCATACCAGATCAGACTCCATGTCCACCTAATTCAAGTAATAACCCTCCACAAAATGTGTTACAAGAAATAATGTTAGCTCTGGATAGTCTTGATATCCATTTAAATATACAATCCTTTTTTGAATCTTGTTAATTTCTTTATCTCAGAGACCTTACGTGGCAGTGAGTTACACAGTCTAATTGCACAGTGTAATTCCTTTTACCAGTTTTTAATTTCTCCCCCTTTAATTGAATGTCCCCTTGTCCTTGTGTTATGAGGCAGGGAGGACAAAAGTCATAATCTAGAGCTGTACGCACAATACAACTTCCTCCTACTCCTGTTGCAGTTAATGAGAATTGCTTCTTTAGAACAGAATTTCTCCCTGGCCATTTAAATTACACTGGGCAAAAGTACACAACTCTCACAATAGAACCTGCCTCCCAACTTCCATTCACAAATAACTATTTGTACATTGAGTTGTGGGATTTGTGGACATAACTGGGGTGCATGTGGGCTCACTATAGACATTTGAAATTTTAGCCCTTAAATTAAGCTTGGAGACTAGTCTAGTGTGGTATAAGAGAGACAAAAGAAAGGTCCTAGTAGGCTCTGGATGTTTCAGCTCTATAGTAGTATATCATTTATTTAGAATATAATGTTCGTTTAGGTGGTATGAGCTCACAAACTGGAGGATTAGCAACTATTATGTTGCCATCACTCAGTAATAAGACTACAATATGACACACACACCAAATCAGACATGAAATAAGCATACAAAGCTCAAGGGTCACTTGCAACAGATTCCACAAACTAGATGCATTTTTTTTCCTTCGGTTCCAGCATACTGTGAGTGTTGCCAGTACTACAGCATCATATCAGCATTTATCCAATGTAATCAAGGTAAAAACAGACAGTTTTCTCCTAAGGACAGCCCAATACCTACCTTGTAAGAAGCTGAACGCAGCATATATATTTGAAGAATCTTATCTTCACCACCAGCTCCTTTATTAGGAGAGGTGAGAAGATTTTTAATGGTTTCACCTTTGCCATTTATGACATCTGCTGTAAGTGAGCCTTCCTTGAGTCTTTATTTTTAGATCAATAGTAGTTAGGTGTGCCAGTCATGTTCCAGCCTCATTAGTGTGTGTGTGGCATCCCTCAGAGTACTTCAGAGGATGACACATTGCTCTTCTGAGCACAACTTCAGAAAGCTTTAGAAAATGACAAGATAAACCAGGTCAACATGAGCTCTGAGTCTTTTGTTTATTGTTTTTTTTGTTGTAGTTAATTTAAAGGTCTGGAAATTATATTAGACAACATGAGCCCACATATAGGAATATAGGCACATGCTTTTGTAGTTGGAAGACCTACCTGCTATTCATGGCCACCATTTGAGGCAATGCCACTTGCTTTATAGCAGATAGAAAACTCTATGATTATTCTTTCTTGTTCAAAGCAGCTGTGATGCTCTCAAAGGTGCTTTTGAGCATGGAGAGAGGGGATAGCTGAAAAGAAAACTCAAGATAACCCTACAGGGCTAAAAAATGATACAGTTTTTGTCTTCTGTTCCTTGAGGTTTGCAGTCTCAGCTGTTAACAACCAGGGCTCTTACTTTTCTCTGGCTTTTTCCCACTGGAATAATTATCCCTCTGAATGGTCTTTCAGCACTAATGTTCTTGACTCAGCCATCAGTTTTGTGACAGTCCTCTAAATGGCCTTCCATTTATTCTCTGCATCCTGATTAAAAATAAAATGTCTTTCAGACTGCTGATTGTTCTGTCATAAGCTGTTTTTGCTTAGAGAGAATGACAATACTGTTCTTCAGACAATACAGAAAGAAATTGCACACATTCTCAGTGGTGAATGTTAGCATATATACTCTGTCAACTACAGTGGATTCCTTCCAGTTCATTTCTGGATGCAATTCAAGGTGATGTAAAACCCTATATGGCTTACGTCCTGACTGTCCAAGAGACTACATCTCCACATCATCTTGTATAGGCCAGAGGTTCCCAAACTGGGGGTTGCACCCTGCTTGGGAGGGCAGGCAAGGGTGGGGATTTGAAAAGCTTTCGGAGAAAAAAACGTACTGTGCACATTCAGAGCAGAGTGGCCAGAGAGCCACCGCTAGCAGCAGTGGAAAAGTAAATGATCAAATAAGTTTGAGAACCACTGGTCTAGACAAGAAAGTTGTAATGATTTAACTAAATCAATTTAGAAATGGACGTAAGCTAAATCAATATCAAGTGTTCGTAAACCAAAATAAAAGTATCCACAAAATGGGGTTGTGTCAATTTAAATTTAATTACATTTTATGTATTTATTTACTTATTTATTTGTATTTTGGTAAGACCTAAAAACCAGTGATGAACCAGGACCACATTGTGCCAGGCACTGTACAAAAAACAAATGAAAAGACATCTCCTGCCCGGAGACACTTACAATCCAAATATAAGACAAGAGACAACAGATGTATACAACAAACAGACAATGAGAGTTCAAGGAGACTGGTCAGCATAAAAAGCAGTGATCACAGCACACATCAGCTGCCTTACCATTGTTGAATTTTTGTAAACAGCTCACAATATTGCCAAATATTCTCATGATTTTCTCACAAGTCTTGCGATTTTCGTAAAGCCCCGGTTCCTGGCATCAGCTTACTACTCAATAATATCATCTTTCATTTTTTTTATTTTAAGTATGTTTCTAGCTCAGTGTAAACTAATGAGTGGGAATGGAAATAAAGCTCGAAGTTTCAGTGCTTTTAAGGCTCTTTCCTCAGGGCTTATTATCCACCAGTCACAAAACCAGAAAGAAAATCACTGGGCAGTAATTCCCAAAAGGCCTCCCTGGCTTTAGTCATCCACAAATCCAGACTCCCCTTCCTTTTATACTCTGCCTGGTGTCTTGATATGACCAGCCAAGACATTCACCCTCTAGAGACTGCAGTGTCACTCAGTCTCAGTTTTCTTTCTGCATACTGTTATACTCTTCAATGTATACGTTGAAGTTGCAAAGGAAGAGTCAGCACAGATAAATACAAAGAACTCACTCTTATATGTTCCATAAATGCCTTATTGAAGAATTTATAACACTAAGCCTTTATCTTTGCTTCCTCATTTATTAATAGTCTAACTTGTATTAGTTTTTTACTGCATAACATCATGGGAGGAAGGAATATATAGACTGGCCTATTGATAAGTGTCAAAAATATCATTTTTATGTAACAAGAAATAAAAGAACTGATCTTAAAACAATCACTTCTCCCAGGACCATTGCTTAGTTAAAAGTTGATCTGTAAAGGATGTTAAGAAAAATTGGACTTGTGCTGCATTTTACTTCTTTATGATTTATAAAGAAGATTGGCAGATTTTTGTTTGTTTGCTTTTGGGGGAGGGGTGTTTCCTGCTCATCTTTTAATTTAAGAATATCAGGAATGTAAAATCTGGTCTTATTTGCTTTGTTGGAAGCCCAAAGGGAGGTAAAAATATGTTTATTGTGAGCTCTTAAAAGTTTAAAACCTTAATTGAAAGGTATGGAATCTTTAACATAGACTTCTTTCATTCAAAAATGTTCATTAGGCATTGAAGTTAAATAAGAGTTAGCAAAAACAAATACAATACAAAGAATTTTATACAGCCTGACTTAAAATTCCATCACCTCTTAACAGCTCAATTTTTACTCTCCTGCTTCTCATGATGTCATCATTTACACAGGCTCCCTAGTATCACAGTCTTTGAAAAAAGAAGTAAAAAAGGACACATGCCCAATTTTTTTCCCCTTTGTATGTCACTTTTAACTTGCATAATAACTTATTACACTGCTAAAGGTGGGCAGACTACAAAGCGAATTCAAAACACTATGAATTCTTTTGCTTTATGGCAAGCATAGCTGAACTTTGTCAGTGCCTTACTGTGTAGTGAAATTGAATCAGAGAACAATTTTGGTTATTCATAACAGTCAAGATAGGAATTCTTTTATACTTTCCTCACTAATGTGAATAGCGAAGTCACCTTTCAAAACATGTAAGGATAGGAATAGTGACTATAATAAATACCTTTTGTCTAGGGTGAAGTGGCACAGTGAATTGGATCATGTTAGGTTTAGCCTGCTACCTAATGCAATGTAACATAGCAGATGAAATAAATCAAATATATGACACGCTGTTAGACCTGAAAGATGATACTTCTTCTAAAGCAACTGCAGTGACAACATTTCAGTGCTGATTTCAAGTGGTTATTTAAACAAAAAATCTTTGAAACCAAACCAGTGCATATTTTAAGGGCTATGAAACAAGTGAGCAGAACTATAGCATATGCTTATTACTGGTGAAGTAATTTCTTGAAACAGAATCCAACTACATTTTATGTTTGTTTGATGCAGCATTTGGTACATTGTTCGTTTCTACTGAGTGCTCTCTATTGGCATGAGTGTCTGAACTTACAGATATTCTTCCTTTATTATCATGGCAGTGAAAGACTCATAGTGTTTTAGTGGTAGATTTTTAGTGATACCTGGCATAATAGCTTCCTGTTTGACATAATTATAAGTTTCATACGTAATTGTTTAATATATAATGTACTCACCAAGCAGTAACTGAAAAGTACATGTTAGGCCATTTTTATGTTGAAGAAGAAATTTCTTGTTTATTACAATAATTTCCAACAAGGGATCTAAGCTATTTTCATGTGCTTATTTGCCTCAACTGACTGTTCACTAATTCTTGATTATTTAGATTATAGACAACTTTGGCCTTAAATATGTGTATCTAGTAATAATCTTTCAGTGGTGAGCAAGGGTTTGCTAATAAAATGTGAACTATTGGAAAACCTAGAGAGCCTATTCTCTTTAATTAAAACTTAATTATGTTGATTTTTTTGTTTCTATCCTTTTTGCTTTATGTGAATCTGCATACAAGGTTTATTTTGTAAGTTGGGGTGTAACTCTACAGTGCTCTTGCCTGCTGCTCATTAAGTCTCCATGTGGACCCTGCTTCCGTGTACTAAAAGTTCCATAGTTGAAACAACAGCAGATCAAAGCACACTACAGATCTTTTACTATGTGGCAGCAGAATCCACGTGGCCACTAAGTGAGCAACAGGCTAGAGCGTTGTAGATTTATACCCCAGCTTGCTATGTATTAAATCGCCATATGGACAAGACCTATAATTCTTGCTCAGCTTTGATATGTTAAGTTTGTTTCTCTTTTGTTAAATAACTAACTGAATCATTATGAATGAATGGTTTCATGAAAGATGGAGGTGTCAGTCACAGCTCCATAGTTAAGGATGAATTGAATTTTGCACTTAAAGGAGGGAAAAATGCACTGTTATCTTCTTCATACTTACAACAGTTACTGTATGAATACAGAACGAATTTTCTGAGGATTTACAAGTAAATCTTTAGTTTAGGAATTAAAATTAAAGTAGATGTGTTTAAGAAATTTAGCACCCACTGTCTGACCTTTTCATTTGTCCCAAATGATCTCACTAACAGAATAACAGACACTGATGGAGAATTTTTCAGTTCTGAAGAATAAAAGTGAAGAATTACTATTAATCATGCAGGGGGAAAGTATTCAGTGTAGCCTGTGCAGAAGATTTCAGTGGGTTTTAATTATATGGGAAGTTTTGAAGAGTCTGATAGAGCAGAGTTAAGGTTATTTGGGTGCTCTCACTGTGAATTTTCATACTGTAAGATGTTTGGATTTCTTTTAAATTTAACCAGAACTGTGAAAATCCTGAGTTTATAACACTTGGTTTTGGGATAATTATAACACCCCTGTAATGCAATTTGCCCTAAATTACTGATATGTACTCTCAACATTTATGGGAATTAATATGCATGGTTTATATTTATATTTTAGGTGGTACACGGAAAAATTAATACTTACAAATTGGAATAAAAACACAATTAACATTTTGTTGTTGTTGTTTTCTCCTTAGCCCACAGTATGTGAACGGGAGCTGTGTGTTTTTGCTTTCCAAACTCTAGGAGTAATGAATGAAGCTGCAGATGAAATTGCCACTGGGGCTCAGGTACAGCTATATAATGTTAATCATGTGTTGAATTTTGTATAACACATCCAATAATTTCTATTAATCCATTTTTACTAATTTTCTTCATATCTCTGCTCTTTGCTAACTCTTATGTACTCCTTCACAGTGTGCAGAGACCAGTAGAGATGTGATTACATACTTTACTGTATAGGCGGGATATTCTAAGGGTATGTCTACACTACCCGCCGGATCGGCGGGTAGTGATCGATCTATCACGGATCAATTTATCGTGTGTAGTGTAGACATGATAAATCGACCCCCAATGGCTCTCCCGTCGACTGCTGAACTCCAACTTGGCGAGAGGCGGAAGCAAAGTCGACGGGGGAATGGGGGCCGTCAATCCTGTGCTGCGAGAATGTGAAGTAAGTGATTCTAAGTTGATGTAAGATACATCGACTTCGGCTACTCTATTCTCGTAGCTGAAGTTGCATATCTTAGATCAATCCCCCCCGCCAGTGTAAACCAGGCCTAAAGGTGCTCATTAAGCAGTTCCCAAATTCTACTCCTGATGAAGCCTATGGGAGGTTTACCATTGATTTCAATGGTGGCAGAGTTAGGCCAATGCTAAGTGCTTTTGAAAATTGCATTCTTTCTTCTGCTGAGTTGAATTTGGTCACCTGGTTAAGTCTGGGCTGTCCATTTATCTTGTTGGAGATCATTCCTATTTTATCTTAAAGAGCAATTGTTACTCTCAGGCAAATACTAAGCCCTCTTCTTTTCATGGTGTTGGGATACAGATGTCCATTGTACATCTGTTGTTTTGATTATTAAATAACAGTGGGCACCGTCCTGATCCATTGTTACTACACTGTTTTCTTCTCTCCATTCAGAGGAGCAGCCCTTTTAACATACCTTTGTTTTTTTTACTCTAAATTTGTCTGTAAGTACTGGCAGGATATTGCTTCTTACCCTGTAGTTATTTGTTTTCTTCAATATTTTTCTTTAGGAAATCCTGTTAAATTGTATCTTCCAAATTGCCTTTTTATCATATTTTATTAAAATTGTTTAAGAACTTTAATAAGTTGGGACAGTATCCATTACAAAGTCCCTGGGGGCTGAATGAAGTATTACACACTGGTTGCTATATTCTTTCCATGATTTCTAAAAACAGGTGTGTACTGGCCTGATTTTCAAAAATGTGAGGACCCACAGGTTTCAATTAACTTTAATTGGAGCTTCTGAGTGTTCAGCACTTTTGAAAATAAGGCCATTTCACTTTGATTTATATATCCGATTTTGAAATTCTTGTCCTCTTCCTTCTGTTACCCTTTCAATTAATTCCCTAAGGTAGCCCTCACTAGGTTGTAATTCCCAAGATTCCCCCAGCTCCTTTTTTAAAAGCAGGTGCTGTACCAATCTGTCATTAGAAACAATCCTCAGCTATGGCCAAAGAGCACACAGCACATCTCTTGGGGGAAGAGTGTAATGGCAGCTCCCCCAATCCCAAGCATGCTTTGTACTGGCCTGGTTTCCTGTTTAATTTAGAGCAGACTTCAAGCTGCTCTGAATTATACCAGCTGCCAGTGGTCCCAGAGAGAATCAGTGGGTGTTTAGTAAGTTCAAGGCACGTGCCAATATGCCAATAGCAGGGTGGGGAGTGGTCTAGGAGTCATGGCTCTGTCTCTGCACAACTAGAAGGTGTTGCTACACTGGAGTGATCCATTCTTGGGTAACTAGGCCAACTTTGGAACCAGAATTCACCAGTTGTGTGGCATAAAGCACCAGCACTACACTGGAGGATTTGGGGCACTGCATTTAAAGATTTAGGGTCTGATCCTACTCCTAATGGGAGTTTTACCATTGACTTAATTGCAAGTTGGTTCAAGGCAGATATCCTGAAATAAAATAACAAATCAAGTATTTTCATATCCTCTAAAATCCAGGCTTATGCAAAAAGTAGAGTAAAGCAGGATTTCTGAGAATTGGTGCCAGGGAGAAAGATTAGAGTTTCACTAGGAGTTGGTCACCTAACTCTCTTAGGATATGAATACTTGTGGCACCTTAGAGACTAATAAATTTATTGCAGCATGAGCTTTCGTGAGCTACAGCTCACTTCTTCAGATGCATAGAATGGAACACACAGACAGGAGATATTTATACATACAGAGAACATGAAAAGGTGGAAGTATGCATACCAACAGGAAGAGTCTAATCAATTGAGATGAGCTATCATCAGCAGTAGAAAAAAAGCTTTTGAAGTGATAATTAAGATGACCCATAGAAGGTGTGAGGAGAACTTAACATAGGGAAATAGATTCAATTAGTGTAATGACCCAACCATTCCCAGTCTCTGTTTAGGCCTGAGTTAATTGTATCTAATGCAAATTAATTATATGTCTACATATTGAGCTGGGGATTGAGGAGACACATTTACACTAGCTTGCTGAAAATAGAATGTAGCTGTGGCAGCATGGGAGGAGCTAGTTATCCAGAGTTCATGCTCATCAGATACTCTAGGTACGTACTTACGTCACCATAGGTGCACTTGATTTTTAATCAATGAGAGCTAGCACAAGTATGTTTCCTCACACTGGGAAGCACACTGCCAGCTCAAAGTGTAGACATACGCTTAGACTCCTTTGAGAATCAGCACAGATACCTAAGTTTGAAAAGTTCTCTACATCTGTAGGTTTTGTAAACTGGGAAGAAAATAGAGCATCTTAATATTTACTGTGGATTTTAAACTTTTCATTAAAAACCTGGGGGAGAGAATTGCTTAAGTAGCCTTCTTGTTCAGAACATATGAGATCTCCAGTTATTTCAATTGCCAGAAAAGTTTTTATCAGACGAAGATTGTTCATTCATGCCAAGATGGCAGAGGAGGAGAAGGGAAAACAGTGTGACTCACTATCGCACAATTCCTTTTGTCTTTCCTGATGATTCTCACTTTCGTTCTGCTTCTCTAAACGGAACTCAATATTATTTCCCTTGAGTGATTGGATCTGATAACTTTTAGAACAACTTGAATGATGAATCAAGATACAGTCCATCTGGAATGATCGGAGGAATTACAAGGGCTTCTTAAACAAAACTCATCTCATCCTCAAACATATTTTCAAAATATGAAATTTCTGATGCAACTTTTATTTAAAACTGAGTGTATGTTACATACACAAACACATGTACATGCACTAACCTGGACCAAATTCCAGGAGATCAGTGCATGGCACAAACATTCCAAGCTATGCTGTAATCTCTGTAGCGGCAAGGAAGAAGAAACTCTCAGCGTGGGCCATGAACTGTTCTGCTATTGCAAATCTAAAAGGCAATACTTCCCATGGTTTTTACAACTCTGTTCTCCAGGGGAGCAATGACCTGTGGATCTATGTGGTGCAGATCCACCAACCTTGTCTTTGCACCCGTCCCCCATCCCATTCTTGCTTCATCCTTGAGCAAGATTGTTAGCTGTTATCTGCTACATTGTGCACAGGTATGCATACCCCCTGTAGAGCTTTCTTCCTCCCTCCTAGTGCATCTGAGGTTTCCACACATGTACAAGAGGAATTAGGGTTTGCTCCATGGTAAATCAATATACTCTGCATTACAGTATATTTAGGGCCAAACCTTGGTCCCATTTTGGGAGATTTTTGTAGGATTTGTACCTTAGGGCCTGATCAAAAGCTTATTAAAGGGGCTGTAATTAAAGCCATTAGTGCTTTAATTACAGCTGTGTTTACTCTATACTTTAGAAACACACAGTTTTTAATTAAAATGTTCTTTCCTACTTGTGTATAATATGAATGCACTGTATACAACAGATGGGTTTCTGTCAGTAGATGAATTGGTTTATCAATTTTCTTGACATACTGCTTATTCCTCCACAGTATTACAGACATTTGTCAACTAAACCTAAGTTTCTTCTCAAGCAAAATTACTGCAACATAATATTTATTTAGTCCTTGGACTCCGCGCACTGACAAAATGCCTCAAAACCACTGTAGACCAAATTGTACCTTATGTAAGATCCTCAAACATATAGTAAAATGCATATTTTTGAAATGAGAAATTTCATTTAACCCTTTAGGGATCTGGAGACAATGATTCAGATAGCTCATCTAACATGTAGCATTTTGTTATACCTGAACAAAATGCAGTCTATTATTTCAAGTTTAGGGTACAATTGTGACTTCAGTTACACTACCATGCAACTATATACCTTGTAAAATCAGATACTACTGTATATCCACAGCCATATTATACAAGCCATTCAGTGAATAAAGCTAGTGAATCTGAGGCATTATGTTCCACAAAGATTTTCAAAACTGGCTTAAGTCAAATTTCAAAAGATGCAGACTAAAATATGAGTATGAAATCACTTACAGGCAGCTGTTATTACAAAATGCGGAATTACCACTCCTGTGACTTATGGTTTTCAACAAATATTCAAGCATTGGAATTCAATCAGCGGTCATCATTGGTATAATAATTAAAGACACAACATCAAACAAGCAAATTCTATGATGCAGGAAGACAGAAGATAATTCTGGAGAGACAAATAGATTATTGAATCCCAAAATAAATGGTTTTCTGTGAAAGAGCCATTTCTTTATGTATGATTTTCTTTATTTTTAGGTGGTTGATTTATTAGTATCCATGTGTCGATCGGCGTTGGAATCACCCCGGAAAGTTGTCATTTTTGAGCCATATCCTTCCGTAGTTGATCCTAATGATCCTCAGGTGCTGGCCTTTAATCCAAGGGTAAGTAGTTGTCTCTTCAACAGGTAAAGTTTGCTTTTAGTAATGTGTTATATTTCAAAACCATGTCCAGTTCCACAAAATAATGTGTCTTCACACTGACAGATATAGATTTAAAATATAGTACATGTACAACAGAGTAGCCATGGAGCCTATGAAATGTCATTTTGAAGCTGTCCAGAGGTAAACGTTCAGTCTCCCTGTTTGTGGGTGCAAATTGTAGATGCAAAATTTGTTCATCTGGGTGCATATTACACACATCAAAGCAAAGTTGGCCTTTGGGAAAATTTAACCATATGTCTCTTAATCCGCTTATTTTTATTTTACATTTCTAAAGTTCTTATTTGTAAAATGATTATATTCTTAAAATATTAATTTTTAAAATAATGATTATACTTGAAACGTGTGTAATACTTTTCATCTTTAGAGAGTTCCCAAGCAATAACTAACAAAGTAAAAACAACGAGGAGTCCTTGTGACACCCTAGAGACTAACAAATGTATTTGGGCATAAGCTTTCTTGGGTACCCAAATAAATTTGTTAGTCTCTAAGGTGCCACAAGGACTCCTCGTTGTTTTTGCTGTTACAGACTAACACGGTTACCACTCTGAAATCTAACAAAGTAAAGAATATTGCCTACAAGACAATGCTAGACCTTTCTAGTCATTTTGAATGAAATTCACTCCTTGCAGGCAGAGGGCTTGCAGAAGACCAATGCAATCAACACAGCATTTAAATCCCACTGATGCCCCATTTTAACTGCCTAAGTGGGAACTATGGAGACTCTGTATAAGGGTAAATGTCACCTTTTTTGAACAAAGGCCAAACAGTGGCACACTAACATTTCCTGGGGGTTTTAACTGATTCATTGCTGGCCCTTCACTCCACTCAATCTGCTCCCATGTTCTGTTGCACAGCAAGATGCACCACTGAACCTGATATTTAAATAACTGTCAGACTCATAAATAGTTATTAACATTTGTTGATAAATTGATCTAATTTACAAAGTGGATGTCCTTATTTTCAGTGGATTCTAGTGAATTTAAACAAAAGTAACTGGTGTCAGTTGGCCTTCCTGACTTTTCCTGGGTTGTGGATGAGTTGATGAGTGGGATGGAAGAAGAATATTGGATGTAGAGATCTGAGAGGGCTTGGTTTGTTGGTCATTGGTCTTAATTGTTGCTTTATACCAAAAGTGTATGAACTCAGAGCATTGAATGAGTATGTTGATATATAAAAGAGCCCCTCCCCCCCAAAAATTAATATATTCATTTATTTTACATTACATCAGAAGAAGAATTATGATCGAGTCATGAAAGCATTGGATAGTATTACTTCTATTAGAGAAATGACACAGGTAAGTATAAGAATCTTTTAGTATCTTAACTGTAATTTACCAAAAGATGTACCTGCTTTTATTTGTTGCTCTTTTGGGGGAGGAGGGTGGTGCCTGGCATTGTATTTTTATTTTTGCTCCCGAGGTGCAACAATATAAAAATACATGTTAAAAATAACAAACCTGCTGTATCTAGATGGTGACAAAATAAAACTAATGGAACAGAACTCTGGTCACTGGAAGCTTAAATAAGAGGTAATATCCGTGGAATGGAACATTGTAATAGAATAATGGCCAACTGCTGCTTAATACATTTTAGGAAATAGCAAGGCCAAGCCAAGTCTTTGATTTTTCAAAGCAAGGGTCATTGATTTTGTGACAGTATACTATGGTGATGGCTTTATTTCTGTTATAACTAGAACTTTGTTCATTTAAGTGAAAATGAGAGGGATTAGGAGCCAGGGCTCCTGTGACTTAGATCATGCAACTTCTGAATACTCACTTTGGGACAGATTTTGATACCTTTGTACACTACCTTTGTTGAGTAGTACTTTACTTCACAAGTGGTCCCACTGATGTTAACTGATTACTGTAGTGCAGCACCACACTATTACCATGCTGTTAAATAGATGTAACCTCACCAAGGTTTGTAAAGCTTAGTTAATCTAAGTTTGTACAATATTTTTAGATTCTGAAATGAAAAATGATGCATTTACACAATACTATTATAATTTTAGTATAAGAATTAAGCTACTATATTGCACATTATATTATCTGCTTGCCATTTTAATACTAGGATGAAGTATAATTATTGCTGGACTGAGTAGATTTAAAGGGCTACTTCATGATCCTAATATAGTCAGTGGGAGTTTTCAGTGTGAACATTATCTGGTCCAATATTGATTTTACCTATTTAATACCATGAAACAGTTAAAATAGCTATGAGTGAATTACCACAGAGTACTTTAGAGAGGCTTTGTTTTACTGAAGTTCCAGTCCAGTTTCCTAATGTCAGAGCCAAATGCTACTAGATGTCCTCTGCTGTTCTTGCTGTGACCAGCAGTGTTAGCTCCAATATACTTGTTCTGAAGCTACATGTAAGCTTATAAATTCTACCCCAGGGAAGCGAATTGCTGTAGTAATTCTTGTTGTTGTCAAGGCAGTTATAGCTGTTTAAGGCTAAATGTCAGTAAATCTGTGATGATGAATCCAATGTATTCATTTATTATAGATGAAATTATGTGTAATGTAATATATACAAAATTTTAACCAGCAGTAAAGAGCATAATTACTGTTTTCTAGGCACCATATTTGGAAATTAAGAAGCAGATGGATAAACAGGACCCTCTTGCGCATCCTCTTCTGCAATGGTATAGAACTGACTTACATTAAGATAAGAATTATTTCAATACCATGTTGAACGAATAATCATTTTATTATTTTTAATTTGGTGTTAGCTGGCCCTAAGAATTAGTATTGACATTTACAATTATTGGCATTTAATTTTTTTTCTGGGAGCTTTTAGGACCTGATCCAAAGCCCACTGAAACCAATGGAAAGACTCCCACCGACTCTAGTGGATTTTGAATCAAGCTCTTGACCAGCACCATGCCTATGCACCACTTAAGTAGAATATATATGATTCATAGGCCTTCAGCTAGCCTCTGTCAATGGCCATTAATCAATACTTTCCTAGAAGAAAATTTTGTATTGATACATGCATTTATTTATTTTTCTTTATTTCAGGGTTATTTCCAGTAATAGGTCACATATTGTGAAACTGCCAGTGAACAGGGTAAGTTTGGAGTTATTTTCTTTATATATTAATATGGTGGGATTTCAGAACTTTGTTCCTATTTAAGTCAGCAGGAGCATTACCATTAACTCCAGTGAGAGCAGATTCAGGTCAACGCTGAGTGCTTTTAAAAATCTCGCTTGTGATATGTGTGTGAATGTGTTATTTATTTGTGTGAAGAAACAACACAGCCTTGGTAATATCTGGTTAATTTTCTTAGTATTCATCCTGCTGTTCTCATTCATTACTTCAATATTTCACACTAATATAGATCCTTTTGAACACTTTGTCTCTTTAGGACATGGATTACAGATGTAGGGGTGTGTTAAAGACAGTTTTGCATGCATAGACGCAAGTAGATGTACTATAAAAATGAATCAGTAGCTATGGCACTCTGATCTTTGAATTGAGTTGTTCATTCCTAAGTCCATAAATATGCCTCTGATTTTGTTTATAATACACTGAATCTGTGGCCTTTCAAATCAGAGTCTTAATTCAAAGCCACCTGAAATGCTTTCTGGAGTGGCTCACAACCATGAGTGCCTACTTCAGGGCAGACTGTCAAAAGCAGAGCAGACACCCGAAAGTGTTGGTACAGTCTATAAATAAATCTGATCAACCCAGTACCAAGTGTGAACTCCCAAAGTACAGGCAATTCCTTTAGATACCCCAATCATAGGAGTCACTGGTAATCTCCTTAGACACTCCAGTCTATCTTGTCACCCAGACAAGCTGGACTATATGATAAATGGTCACTTATACCAAAAATCACAAAATATTCTAAGTTACACCCGGTCCCAAGAGACCAATCACTCATGCAGGTTGATTTGCATCCTAGATCTCACACCAAAGACAGCACTAGTAGCCACTTCTATAGTAAACTAACTAATGATTTATTAGCTAAGAAAAAAGAATGAGTTACTGAAAGGTTTAAGCAGGTAAAAATAGATGTACAGCTGAGTCACAGTTTATCATTCCAAATGGTAGCAGAGATGGTAGCAGTAATCTGCATTTTCCAAAAGTGTCTTGGGGCTACCAGAATTATTCTGGGGATCTCTGTCTTGTCATTCATTTATTCTGCCCTGTTAGAATCCAAACAGTCCAGAGATGAAGAATTTTTCCTTGTGTCCATATTTTCTTCTCACAGAAAACAAGCTGGCAGGGTCACTACCCATGTGGGCTTTTTCTTTGAGGGTGGAAGAGAGAGGAATGTACTGCCATTAAATACCCATGGCTGAAGCCTGGGCTCTAGACCTTGCGAAGTGGCAAGGTCCCAGTGCTTGGGCTGCAGCCTGAACTCGGAAGTCTACACTGCGGTGAAACAGCACCTCAGTCATCTGGCATGGGCCAGCTGTGGGTTTTTATTTGTAGTGTGGACATACCCTTAGAGTCTTTGGTCTCTAATCATCATACACAATAACCACTTGCCTTCAAATGCACAAGAATTAGCACTTTCCTGTTAAAGTTCTTCATTTATGTTACACAAAGCTGCTTTCTTCTTCAAGTGCTTGCTCATGTTGATTCCATTCTGGGTGTGCGTGCATCCACATGCATAGTTGTCGGAGATTTTTGCCTTAGTGGTATTCATAGGGCCGGTAGCGGCGCTTCCTTGAGTGCCGCACCAGTGCGTCGGTATATCACGCGCCACAGACCCTATGCCCTCTCAGTCCCTTCTTACCACCTGTGGTGATTAGTTGGAGCACCTTTCCTTGCATAGGAAGGGCTGGCAGTTTCATCTCTACTGACTTTGAGCCTTAGGGCCTTGTAAATAGTTTGTTGATAGTAGTTAGTGTTAAGTAGTTGCTAAGTGCAGTTAGAAGTTAGAGTCCAAGTGGGGACTTTGCCCCATGTGGGACATGCCCCAGGCTCCCAGGTTTAAGCCCTGTGGACTGTAACAGGCCTATGCCTGTAAGTGACCTCCACAGCAGCTGCCTCAAGTGCTTGGGGGCATCACATGTGAAAGACAAGTGCCATATTTGTAAGAACTTTTGACCCAGGACTCGGAGTAGGATATTCATTTGCGGGCTATTCTCATGAAGTCTGCCCTTTGTCCGGCTTCCAAGCCGTCCTGCTAAAACTTGCCGAGTACCTTGGCCTCAGTGCACAGTGCGCCCCTGGCAGCAGGGTCTGCCCGGCACTGTTCCCCATCACCAGTGCCCAAGAAGAAAGCAAGGAAGCATGGCTTCCCAGCACCAGGAAAGAAGCATGTGTTGACTGCCGGTCCTGATGATGCCACCCTCGCACCACTCATCTGCCACCACCTAGGAGCAACAGCTGGCGGCACCGGCTCAATGCATGAGACCCGCTCGGAGGTCGGAGTAGAGAAGACAGTGCCCACCCCAAAATCCCCCTCCCCCACAGGAGATTATGCCCCTGAGCCTCCCCCAGCGGTTCAGTCATCGTACTCCTCCCCTGGTGAGGCGATCATGGGACTCTTGAGGGCCAGCTCCCCAGACGATTTTAAGGAACCTCAGGCCCTCCTTCAATGGGTGGCCAAGAACTTGGACCTAGAGGTGGAGGAGATGGCCGAGCAGGTGAATACCTTGTTCAATGTCCTCTCAGCCTCTACCCCAGCACATGTTGCACAACCAGTACATGATGGGATCCTAAAAATTGCCAAGACCCTCTATCCATCCCTCCCACCTCCAAAAGGCCAAAAAGAAGTACTTCATCTCGACCAAAGGGTTCAAGTACCTCTATACCCATCCACTTCCGTGCTCGCTGTTTGTCTCTGTGGCTAATGAAAAGGACAAGCAGGGGCACACCTGTTCAACTCCCAGAAATAAAGGGGCCAAAAGGTTGGACATTTTAGGGAGAAAAATTTATTCGACAGTCAGCCTGCAATTCTGGGTGCTGAACCATCAGGCCCTCTTGGGCAGGTACATTTTAACTTATGAGAATCCCTCCGTAAGTTCAAGGAGTCCCTCCCTCAGAGTCTGGAATTTGGCACCCTGGTGGAGGAGGGCACTATGACAGCTAGGTGCTCCCTCCAGATGACATGGGATGCAGCACACTCAGTGGCCAGGGTAGTCACATCGGCGATGGTCATGAGGCGCAGCTCCTGGCTTCAGACTGCTGGCCTGTCACAATAGCTGCAGACCTCTATCCAAGACCTCCCATTTGATGAGAACAGTCTCTTTTTGGAGCAGACTGTTGCAAGCCTGCACGGATTGAAGGACACTCACGCCACCCTTTGCTCTCTGGGCATGCATACGCCACAGTCTGCTCAAAAGCAGTTATGGCCGCCCCTTCCGCCAAGGCATTGGCAGCCTCATCAAGGGCCTTCAAGGAGAAGGGATAGAGACATAAGCTTTAGTCGTCGTCGCCCTTCCTCCTCCTGCTCATCCACTCAGCCCAGCCCACCGAAGCATCCCGGGGGCCAGAAGCACTTGTTTTGAAGGTGCGCTCAAAAGCAGCACCCCAGTCAATTCCCCAAATCCACTTTGTTCTTTCCTCAACTGTCTTCATCCCTACCTTTTGACCTGGTTTTGGGTCACCTTGGACCGCTGAGTGCTGGATATAGTGTCTCAGAACTATCCCCTGCAATTTTTGGCCGTCCCTCCCTCCTACCCACCCCTCTTCTCTGTTCCTCTTCAGGCGCCATGCTCACAAGCAACTCCTTGTCCAAGAGGTCGATATCCTCCCGCACCTTAGGGCGGTGGAGGAAGGTCCCTCAGGACATGAAGGGAAAAGGATTCTGTTCCCACTACTTCCTAATCCCAAAAACAAAAGGGGGGCCTCAGACCCATTCTGGCCCTGTATTGCTTCAACAAGTCTCTCAGAAAGTTGAAGTTTCACTTGGTCTCCCTGGCCTCATAGACTCATAGACTCATAGGTCAGAAGGGACCAATATGATCATCTAGTCTGACCTCCTGCACAAGGCAGGCCACAGAACCCTACCCATCATCCCTTCCCTGGATCTGGGAAACTGGTATTTTGCCCTCAACTTGTAGGATGCTTATTTCCATATTCCAGGGTCACAGACATTTCCTCCATTTCATAGTTGGCGGATGCCATTTTCAGTTCACGGTGCTACCCTTTGGCCTGTCATCATCCCTGAGGGTGTTCACAAAGTGTATGGCACCAATGGCTGCTTACCTGAGATGTTGAGGGTTCCAGGTCTTCCCGACTGGCTCATCAATGGCAGGTCTCAGGAGCAGCCGCAAAGGAACGTCGGTCTGGTGCATTCCATCTGCCGCAACCTGGGCCTATTGATAAAGGAGAAAAAAACCACCTTATGGCATATCCAGCAAATAGAGTTCGTCAGGGCAGTTCTCAACTCCATGCAGGCTAGAGCCTTCCTACCTGAAGCACATTTTTAGGCGATGTTGCACTTGACAGCATGGCTACTGCATGGCTAAATGCGGAGGAGCGGGAATGCTTGGCCCGTGTTTAACAACAGAAAGCCCACCACCAGAGAGACTTACCTGGAAAAGGTTCACATGCTGGGCTGTGGAACAATGTATCCAGGGCTCACTGCAGGTGATCCTGGATTATCTTCCACACCTCAAGCCCCAGAGCTTGTCCCTGTTATCAGTCAGGGTCCACATGGCCGCTGTTTCGGCTTTCCACCCTCCTTTCCAAGGCAAGTCAGTCTTCGCTCACGACATGACGGCCCATTTTTTTGAAAGGTCTGGAGTGTCTCTACCCTCACATCCAGGACCATATCCCTCCCTGGGACTTGACTGTCATGCTGTCGAGGCTCATGGGGCCTCCTTTTGAACCTCTGGCTTCCTGCTCTGTTCTCCTCCTCTTGTGAAAGATTTCATTCCTGGTTGCAGTAATGTCCGCACGCAGGGTGTCTAAGATCAGGGCGCTTACTTCAGAACTGCCCTATGCATTATTCTACAATGATAAGGTCCAGCTGTGGCTGCACCCGGCATTCCTGCCCAAAATAGTTTCCCAGTTTCATACGGGCCAGGATATACTTACCTGTCTCCTTCCCGAAGAAATCAGAGGAGGAGCACAGGTTGCACACCCTGGACGTCAGAAGGGTTCTGGCCTTCTACAGCAACAGGACAAAGCCGTTTCACAAGTCAACACAGCTGTTTGTTGCGTTGGCAGACAGGATGAAAGGTCCTCCAGTATCTGCACAGAGGATTTCATTTTGGATCATGGCCTCCATCTGCTATGAGCTGACGAAAGTGCCTGCGCGGGCAGTAGTCAAGGCACACTCAGTTAGAGTGCAAGCATCATCAGCGGCCTTCCTGGTTCAGGTGCAGATCCAAGAGATCTGTAGAGCTGCTACCTGGTCATCTGTCCACACATTTACGTCCCATTATGCACTTACCCACCAGGCCCAGGATGATGCTGTCTTCAGAAGAGCGATGCTGCACGCTGTAAGACCGTGAACTCCGAGCCCACCTCCATTGACACTGCTTGTGAATCTTGTAGAATGGAATTGACATGAGCAAGCACTCGAACAAGAAGAAATGGTTACTTACCTTCATGTAACTGTTGTTCTTCGAGATGTGTTGCTCATGTCCATTCCTTTATCTGCCCACCTGCCCCTCTTTCGGAGTTGCTGGCAAGAAGGAACTGAAAAGGCATAGGTCTGGTGGTACTGCATATACCAACACATGGGCACGGCACTCAAGGGGGCACCACTGCCAGCCCTACAGATACCGCTCTGACAAAAATCTCCGACTATCATGCATTTCCCCCTATTCTTGATAAGGCATCAGCCACTACATTTTCCTTTCCTTTGATATGAGTTATTTCTATGTCAAATTCCTGTAGGGCTAATTTAGAATCATTCCCTTAGCTTGGTACAGCAACGTCAAAGGGGTATGATCAGTCAAAACCTTTATTTTTTTATTAGACAAATAAGGTTGAGGATTCTTGACTGCCCAGACAGTGGCATAGCATTCTTTCTCAGAGAGAGCATAGTTTTGTTCAGTGGGGTCAGTTTTTTGCTTAAGTATGTGATGGGATTCCTCTTGTCCCTGTTCCCCCCACCCCATCCTGCATCAGTACTGCATTTAACCCAGTTTTAGAAGTGTGGGTACACAGCACAAATGGTCTGTAGAAAATTGGAGTTGACCAACAGTCTCTTTAGACAAAGCTTCTTTTCTGGAAGCCTATCTCACAGCCTCTGTCCTTATCACCCGGTCTGGTTTCCCTCTTTTTGTAAGGTCTCTTATGAGGGCCACAATGTAACTTTACAAACCTCCAGTAATAGTTGGCCAGGCCAATAAAGGATTGGACCTGCTTCTTGACTCAATGAGCAGGCCAACTCTAAATAATTTCTATCTTTAAAAACGGGTGAACCAACCACTGCCCACTCTGTATCCTAGGCAGGATACCTCAGCAGGTCCCATCTTGCATTTGGAGACCTTGATGTTGAGGTTGGCTTCTCTCAGCCTTTGTAACACAATTCCCACTTGGTTTAAATGGTCTTGCCAGGAGCTACTGAAAGTAGTCAAGTCATCTATATAGGTCCTGGCAAAGGTTTCCCTGCAGCGCTTCATTGACAAGCCTCTGAAATGTGGCTCCTGCATTTATTAATCCAAAAGGCATAGCCAAACTCCATTATAAAAGTAGATTTTTCTTGGACATCAGCATCTAAAGGAATTTGTAAGTATCCACAAGTTAAATTCAGTGTGCTTATGAATTTTGCACTACCCAATAAATTCAGTAAGTCCTCTATTCAGGGTGTGGGATATGGGTCAGGTTGTGTGATAGCTTTCTAAAATCCACACAAAAGCGCATGGTTGTATACTTTTCATGTACCATTGCAATAAGAGATGCCCAGGGGCTTTTTGACTTAGTAACTGTTCCCATTTTCAGTATGCTTTTGTAAGTGTTCAGTGAGACCTTGCGATTTGGCATGAGCTGATACTTAGTCTACCAACATCACATCACTCTGATCAAAACATCAGGAATAAATTGCTCAATTCATTTATTTCAGTGGTGTCAGCATGGTTCATCTGAGGTTGTTGTGTATGTCGTGCACTTTCATATACTTCATAAACTGGGAGGTATTTTTAAAATTTTATTTGAAGTAAAAGCTATTATAATGAGACTGCCTTCAAATTATTTTCTGTCTGACTCGAGGGGCAACAGTATATTGCATGAACCAGCACAATATCTTAGAAAAACTTAATTCTGAAAATGCGACAGGTCCATGTTCATTAGCATCTTTTCACTTGTGCACTGTTATATTTTACAGCAACTGAAGTTCATGCACACTCCTCATCAGTTCCTCCTTCTCAGCAGTCCACCAGCCAAAGAATCCAATTTCAGAGCTGCTAAAAATCTCTATGGAAGTACCTTTGCATTTCAGTAAGTATGAAAATGGAATTAGTAAAAATAATGCTAGCAGTTCTTATTGTGCTCTTATCATCTGAAAATATGTGTAAAGAAAAACAGAGGTTTTCCATTGCAAATACATTGTTTTAGAGAAAATGGTTACTTTCATTCTGGGTGCCTTGAAACACTACTTATTTTCCTTCTTTCCACTTTATTTTTAAGTGGTTCACACATTGAAAACTGGCACTCCATCCTGAGGAATGGCTTAGTTGTTGCTTCCAATACAAGGCTGCAGGTAAGTAATAGATACAAGGGTTCTTATCTGACCAGTGGATACAAGGTTACATATTAAACATAGGGCACCTTTGGGGAGAGGCAGTTGAGATGGCTATCTTGGTGATCAAAAACTACATGGTGCAATTATATCCTCCCTTCTTTCACACTAATCAGTTGTTCCACTGGTCCTTGTGAAGCATTGATGGTGAAATCCTGGCCCCAGTGAAGTCAATAGCTAAACTCCCATTGACTTCAGCAAGGTTAGGGATCCACACTGAGGCTGTGCACAGCAGCTCCTTCAGTGGCAGAGGAAGTACCAGATGCAGGACTTCCTCTTCCATTTAGTAGGTGTTGTTCAGTACTGCTAAAGAGAGCATCATAAGGACCAAGTCATGGAGGAGAATGAGAGTGGGGTGACTGAATGGAGCAAGCTAAGAGGAAAGAGAAAATTTACAGGAGACAGTTCAGAGATGGGGAAATAGAACAAAAGGATTCAGTAAATACAGATAAAGAGTGCAAAGAAGAGAGAGACAGTACAATAGGGAGGGAGGGAAAAGAGACATCAGTGGGAAAGAGAAAAGAGAGAAAGTTGGGAAAAATGACAGAACTCCCTACTTAAGCTCTTGTGTGCACCCTAATAAGGAACTGAGCAGTTCCTCTGAAGTCACTAAAGTTATTCACATTTACAGGCTCTGTCTCTATATTTCTACCAGGTGCTCTTGAAACCCTGTTTAAAAACATGAATTAGGCAAAAGCATCACTGACTTCTGAAACAAATTTCAACAGTGATCATTTATTTATTTACCTAATTTAAAAATTATACCAACTGTGGCCCTGATACTGCAAACATGTATTATGAATAAAGTCGTGCAGACGCATAATTGTTTTCTGGATCAAGGGTTATATTTCAGATTTAACCTAACATTTTTTTATTGTTTATCATCGTGTTTGCTAATAACATTGATTTGTTCATGGATTGCAGTGTTAAATCTCAACACAAATACATCTATAACATTGATTTGTTCATGGATTGCAGTGTTAAATCTCAACACAAATACATCTATAACTTCAGAATATGGAGAAAAATTTCCTTTACCACCAGTAGATCTAAAAACAGGAAGCACTATTTTACAGCTATAAACTGAGGCAAACTCCTGTATCTGCAGGCAATTGGAATGGTCTGTGCCATAAAAATAGATTTTGCATGGTCTTTAGGGCATGCAGGAGTATTTTAGTTTGATACAGAAGCGTTTGTGTAATATTTGCCGCAAGTTTTCTTAGGACTTATTTTGTACATAATTTAATATCAGATACTGTATTGGTGGGAGGACAAATAATTATCCAGATCAGTTTAGATCACGTGCCATGTTGTTTTCCTTTGTAAAACTATCAAATTAATATTTAGCCTTTTTTACATTATTTTTCAGCTCCATGGTGCAATGTTTGGAATTGGGATCTACCTTAGTCCATTGTCAAGCATATCATTTGGTTACTCAGGTGATATTTATAAATCACTCTAAAGAGGGGGAAATGTAAAGGGATATTTTAATTTGCTGATTTTTTTACCGGCTTCGTTGTTTTAATCATTGTTGTAATTTTGTCTGTTTCTATCTTAGGCAGCATTTGCAAAAACAGGAGCTCCTGTATGCAAAAAATAAGCTCCTAAATTCCCATTTATGATCTTAAATACATGCCCTGATTTTCAAGGGTGCTGAGCAGCCAGGACCTCCCACTGAAGTCATTGGCAACTGGCATCCATTGCTTTGGAAAGGAGCCTAAATGTGGACTTAAGAATCTGCTTTTGTACTTCTGTTTTTAAAGATCTTGGCCACAGCATGCAAATATATTTCTATGCAATATGCATACACTGTGTATTTCAATGTGTGTGCATAGGCATATAGGACCCAATCCAGAAAAAGCATTTAAGTGTGTGCTTAACTTCAATCTGAAGCGTACTCCCATTTAAGTCAATAGGACTACTCATATGCTTAAAGTTAGGTACATGCTAAGGTGCACTGCTGGATTGGAGCCATGTAGGAATAAAGGACAGGATATAGTAGCATAAAGGACCATCTTTTTGTTCTGTTTGTACAGCGCTTGGCACAATCGGATCCTGGTCCATGACTAAGGTCCTTGATGCTATTGTAATATAAATAAGAATAAAGGTGTTAAACGTCATGGAGTTAGGAGAGTGGCATGATTTCCATGTGGCAAATGTTATGTAGATCACTCACTTCAAAATAAAATAACATTTAATATAATAAAAAGTAAGTAAAATATTGAAGATGAAATATTACGTTAAAATCTTTTATGGACTCATTCTAATTCTTTTTCCAGTAGCACACCACAAGCAGCAAAGCTCGATTAACTTTAAACTGAAGTCCATCCCTTTTCAGCAAAATGCTTAAGCACATACTTAAACTGAATTCAGTGGAATTTAAGCTCATGTTTAACTGCTGTTGCACCTGCTTAAAGGTACTTTGGCTATTTTAAAGACATTGGAACTGTCGTGCAAATGTGTGGCTCTTGGGACTGAGTCAGACTCAGACATGTGATGCAAGAGAGAACAAGAATTTTAGGATGCTTTGCAGAGGAATCTGACCCCACTCTAATATCTGCTTTCACTCTCCATGTATATCTTATACTTACAATGCTTTACACACCAGTAAACCCGAAGTAATTTTAATGTCTTTAGGGATGAATAAGAAGCAGCAGAAGGTGTCAGCTAAGGATGAACCTGCTTCAAGCAGTAAAGGCAGTAATGCATCACAGGTACAGTAGTGTATCAAACGATATATCTGGAAGGCACATTGGGTTTTGTAGCTGGGAAGGAATTAATATTCCATCTTTGGAAAGTCGAAAATTCTCTTTTATTGTACACAATCAGCAGTATCCAAAGACATTGTAATGATCAAATATAACCCAACCGCTGGTAGTAACAATTTACAGATTATGCTGCAGCAAATGTGGATTTCCTTTCATAGGCAGAACTATATGAAAAGAAAATGAAGAAATGTCGATTAAATCTTTAATTCAGTATCACTCCTGGCAAACCTCTGCCTGTGAACTCTGGAGTCTTTACTGAATTAGTGTGCAGTATGGATCTAGAATGGGTAATGCTATAAAATTAGTTTGTAACCCTCTAGAGTTCCATTCATAGTATGCTACAGGTTTTCTTTGTGATAGTTTCTAAACTCTAAGTTGGTAAATTTCTGCTTAATCAAAGGTAAACTCATAGCAATTATTTATAGATAGGCATTGGGCTTACAAATGGTTAAATCCTTAGGAGGAAATTCTACACCCATTTCCCTTGACAAGTATATGCATACCGACATGGTTCCTCACTACAGGAGGGACATGCTGTGGGGAAGCCATTCAGAGGAATTCTGTAACCTCTACGTCATGTCACCATATTCCATGGCAGCTCAGAGACCAAAGGCGTAAAGTAGCAGGGTTTGGCCAAAGAGACCATGACTACATTTATCCACTAGCCCAGCAGTTCTCAAACTGTGGGTTGGGACCCCCTTTGAATGGGGTCGCTAGGGCTGGCTTAGTCTTGCTGGGGCCCAGGGCTGAAGCCCGAGCCCCACTGCCCAGGGCTGAAGCCAAAGCCAGAGGGCTTCAGTAATGGGCGGCAGGGCTCAGGTTGCAGACCCTCTGCCTAGGGCTAAATCCCTTGAGCTTTAGCTTTGCCCC
The DNA here is from genome assembly GCF_003597395.2 of Chelonoidis abingdonii. NCBI lineage: Eukaryota > Metazoa > Chordata > Testudines > Testudinidae > Chelonoidis > Chelonoidis abingdonii. The sequence goes on from NC_133774.1 coordinate 33,269,121, forward strand.
CTCTGCCCAGAGCAATGAGGCTTGGACTTTTCCCCCACACCACCACCCGGAGCAGTGGGGCTCGGTGGGCTCAGGCTTCTGTTCCCCATCCTGGGGTCGTGAAGTAATTTTTGTTGTCGGAAGAGGGTCATGATGCAATGAAGTCTGAGCACCCCTGCACTAGCTAAACTCCCATGTAGAGCAATACATACTACTATAGCCAATGTGCTACAGAGCCTTTGTACTATTGTACTGTACCCAGCTGTTATGTGATGAAAGAGGATTCCATCCCATTGATACCAAGGAGGAGAGAGATGTTATGGCAGATATAGATACTCATACAGCTCATGAACTGGAGTGATGACTACAGTGGTTCTCTGTGCCCTGCACCCAGCCAGATTGGAGGATTCTGGTCTCCTCATGTAGGTTTCTTGTGAAAACCCCAGGGCAACCGGATTTGACTACCATTTTACTACTTTTATTAGCTTGTTTCTCATAGATGATGTGATTCTCCACCAATATTATCCAGCCTTTAAATTGCTAATGAAATGGATCCTTTGCTATTGGCTAAAGTAGTTTAAGTCGCCACTATTGCATTTTTAACCCAATAATGCAAATGTGTCCAGCGAAACTATGTCAGTAAATAAACAATTTAAAAAATACTCTTGTTACATTTTTACCCATGTTTCCTTTTAATATTTTAATTATTTTTTCCACATTCTATCCCTCAGTCACAGAAAAAAGGACAGCAATCCCAATTTTTGCAAAGCCGTAATTTAAAATGCATAGCCTTATGTGAAGGTAAGCTGAAAATCCCTTAAAACCCAATTTCTTTCTCAGCACTGTACCTGTTTGAATTTGTAAAATGCAAATTAATACAAGCTTTAATTGAAATTAGTTTTTTTTTTAATAAGACAACGTTGGCAGGTGTGCAGATGCCTACATCATTTCTGGGTCTTAAATCTCAATGCAGTCCCATCCCCCATTCTCCCCACATTACCCGTTCCTCAGGATACCCTAGGCCATTAATAAGGTGGACTCATCATGTATAGAAAGTGACTGGTCACCATCCCTTCAGTCTCCCAAATTCTAACCACATAGCTAGGATTGGTAAAAACCCTTAGCAAGTCCTATATTAATGGTTTGAGCATCCAGAAAGAACATCTCCCTAATCTGAATTCCCAGACCAGTTTTGACAGCTTAGCCAAATAATCTTTTCTTCTAGTAACCACTACACATGAATTGATTTCTGTTCTCTGCTTGTGCTTAAAAATCCATATAGCTATGTCCAATCTATATGACTATAGTCATTTTCAAAAGACTTGGCCATTTTTTAAAGTGACTAGCAAATATGTATTGTTTTAACAGCAGGTAAAGGAAGGTAAGGATTTCATCTCAGCTATAAAAATATTTTGGCACTGTTTGAAAGGAGAATAATTTTCAAGATGATACAATTTAAGACAATTTTTTAAAGGGACTTTATCTCAGCCTCTGAAATTGCATGTGCAAATTCTATATGTATATGAAGCCTTTAAAGGACATTTTTTAAAATGTAATCCGTTACTGTTACCAATTAGATTCTAATGTCATTCTAAAATTCCTGGAAACAGACCTAATATGCAACTAGAATTTGTCTTTACATTTCTAATAATTTAAAAACAAAAATCTAAATATCCCAGACGTACTTTTCCAAGTGTAAATGGTATTCAAATGATAGAAATGAATGTGCAGAACTATTTCAGTTATCATAGATCTTGGTTCTCTGACATATTTTAATGTACAATTTGCCAAAATATATTTTTGTTCAGCTAAAATCCATCTTGAGGAAGGGAAGAAGAGAGAGAGGGAGTTTTATGACTGACTCGTGAAAAAGTCAGTCATAAAAGAAAAAAAGTCTAGTGTTTATGAATTGCAAGAGGCAAACATTTGTGTTGACTTAAAATGAAAAAAAGAGGAGATAAGATTTAACCTCACACAACAGATTGTAAAACATTGTATACATTCATTTATGTACAATAGTGTTCAAGTGCGTTTATAGAAGGTCTTCAGAACAAAATGGTTTGTATTCAAAAATGGCCTCTACCCAGAAAACCTTATTTCTGATTATTATCTTCATGGTTAAAAAAAAAATCAAAGATCTAATATGTAGCTGTTTCTAGAGAAGTGGTACCTAATTCTCCTGATTCATAATTCCCTCTATATGTGTGTCAGTGATTGGGACTTGGGTGGTTGTGCCTAGTGGTTAGAGCAGAAGCCAATTCCAGTGGTTACAGCAGAAGTCAGAGGCCAGAGATGAAGCCAGAAGTCAGAGCTGATGGTCAGGGCCAGGTTACCTGGAGCGAAGCCAGGCAGGAGTAGGGCTAGGTCCAAGGCAGGAGCTATCACAATCATGGGCAAATGCTTTGAGCAGCCACTGAATTGCTGTTGCTAGGCTTAAGAACTGATCTGTTACCATTCCAGTTAATCAGGTGGTATATCCAAGCCAGTCAGGTAACCTACTACAGATCAGCTGTGTTCATTAAGTTGCCCTGAGATTGGCTCTGCTGCAGACCCTGGTTCCTGACACTGGGTGGGGGCGAGGAAGCAGGATTCTAACAGCATTTGAAGAAGCATAATCCTAAATAGTCAATGACTCATTTCCCAGCTTTTTCTTTCATATTTTACTTTTCATCCATTCATTATCAAACATAAGTTTTCTTTGTGCCAAAGTTTGATTAATTGGCCCACGGTACCCTATACCACTGGTTTGTCCATTGTTAGCGAGAATTAAGCTGATGTCCTAACTCCTAGGGTCAGCCAACTCCAGGATTGTAGACCATGCAATAGACATTCCCACAATGCTATTTACAATGTGTGGAAGCACAGATATTTTTAAATGATGTTTTCCAGAGATGTTTTCACTGTTCAGTGTTTGTTCTCTCCTTATAGTGATAACCTCACCTGATCTGCACAAACATGGGGAGATATGGGTAGTTCCCAACACTGATCATGTGTGTACGAGATTCTTCTTTGTGTAAGTACATTACTTGCTTTTAGCTTTAAAATTCTACTTGTATATTTCCTAAAAAATTTTTCCATGTTTTCTTCAGTTTTTTTGCAACAACTTTAAGAGGCCAAAAATAAATTCTTCCTAATAATTTTTCAGTAATTTATTTTTCTAAGGAAATGTATGCTAGATCAATGACAATAGATTATTTTACTTCTACCTTTTGTTATAATAAGAAAAAAAAGAACAATGGGTGAAGGGCTGTAGGCTGTTCCCACTCTATATGATTATGTCACAATATAGTAAGTGTATCACTGAATTGATTTGAGACCAAAAAATAACCCTCCTAGAGTGTACATCTGAAAAGCCAAGGAAGTCAAAATTAGGGATAAAAAGATGTGATATATCTTTAAGTTGTACTCTAGTTGTAAAACAGATCTTCTTCTTCAAGATGTGTTGCTCATGTCTGTTCCACAATAGGTTTGCATGCTCACCAAGTGAACCAGTGCTGGAAGTTTTTCCCCTAGCAGTACCCATAGGGGAGCGCCCCTAGTGAGCCCTACAGTAGCACCTCCATGGTGCAATATAAGGGGCGCTGCGCACTCCCCCCACCCTCTTTTCCTTCTTGCTGCCAGTGAAGATACTTCGGAACTGCTCTACTCCAGCTCGGCGGCAGCTCTCCTCCAGAACTCTTGTTCGTTCAGTGTAGTAGTACCTGTAGTTAAGTAGTTTAGTTTAGTTTAGTTTAATGTACCTGGGCCGGGGCATGCCCCATGCCCCGAATTTTAAGTCATGTGACACTTGTAGGTGACCAGTGCCGGTGAGTGATCTGCACGCAGACTGTTTATGCTGTTTGGGTGAAACCCATCTCAGTGATCGCTGCAAGATTTGCAAGTCGTTCAAGCCTCGGACCAAGAGAGAAAGAGATATTTGGCTGCAGCCATCCTGATGGAGTCGACGTTGACCCCAACTCCAGCACACCGCTCCAAGTCGGCACTAGGTGCCATGGTATCGGTGCGCAGCGACCCCCCCCGGCGCCATCTACCTGTCAGCACTGCTCCCCGTCCACAAGGCATGCCAATAATGCTAAGAAGAGGCCTTCTCCACCACGGCACCGGAGCAAAACTGGAGGAGAGGCTAGACCCATGTTGGGCAGTCCTCAGTCCCCATCGGCCTTTAGGCCACCGGCTCAGGTCAAGAGCAGTAGCCCAGCCCATTCAGAGCAGGCTTCCATGATACCCTCCATGCTGGAGGCCCTGCAAGCTTCCCAGGATGTTATGTCCATGTCGGTACTAGGGGCACCACCAATGTTGGCTCTGCAGTCCAGAGGCAAGCACCGCTGGGATCTACGCAGTCACCTCCGACTTGGTACTGGTTGCGGTCGAGGGAATGTTCCCGACGTTGTTTGCCGCTCAGCCGCTGTCCTGTGCGTAGTCCACACAGGTCACTGTCAGTCCCCACCAGGTTGTCTGGCTGGGTTCTGACTGACAGAGACTCCAGGCACTGCTCAGCCTCGAGGAGCGGACACCAACAGGACCGAAGCAGACAATGCCAAAGTCCTCGTCTCCGAGGGGCTATTGTAACCAGTCACAACATGAACGTCGATGCCGTTCCTGTTCGTTGTCTCGCTCCAGGATCCCACTATGTCACCACTCCCACAGCCCTGGGTGTCGATCGCCATCGCCTTACTGTCACGGATCCACCCACCAGAACCGATTGCAGAGCATCTGCTACCAGTGGTACTGTTCCTCCATGTCAGGATCACAGTCTTGTGGTCGGCACTGCTCCCTGTGCCACTGCTCTTCCTGGTCCAGTGACAGCAGAAGGTCATACGTTAGCCCAGCTTCCCTTCGTAGCCATCGATGAATGGAACAGGGCAGCCTGGCCAAACAGCCTGCTCCGCCAGTGCCACAGCAGGTGCAGTGGCACCAGACCCCATGGCCGGCACAGTGGTACCAGTGGGCACCGTGGCCCCCGACACAGCCCCCGGTGTGGGCTTGCTCAGTGGCCGGAGCCTCAGAATGGCCATCGGCCTCCCTCTCCCAGCCTATGAGAAAGGAGTCGTGGGATGTGCACCTTTGGCGCCGTGCCCAGAGAGCGACCAAGTGGTGGATCTTCCAGTGCTGATGGACACACAAAGTACCACTCCCATCTCCTCAACCTCCCCTGATGAGGCGACTACGGCTCCTCCTCCCTCTGTCCTGCAGGAGAACTCTACAGTCCACCAGGAACTATTGGAAAGAGTGGCATGAAACTTCAACCTTCAGGCAGAGGAGGTGAAGGAGCCCTCGGACTCCCTCTTTAACGTCCTGTCCACCTCGGTATCGGGCAGGGTGACTCTGCCACTCTACGACGGGGTGGCAAAAATTTCAAATGCCTTGTGGCAAACCCTGGTCTCATTGTCCCCCATCTCAAAGAGAGCAGAACGCAAGTATTTTGTGCCCGTCAAAAGACATGTATACCTTTACACCCACCCTTCCCCTAACTCTGTGGTGGTCAAGTTGGTCAACCACAGGGAGCGGCAGGGCCAAGCAGTCCCTACTCCGAAAACTAAAGACTCAAGGAGGCTGAATTCATTTGAGAGAAAAATGTATTCGTCCTCAAGCTTTCAGTTACAAGTGGTGAACCATCAGGCCCTCCTGGGCTGGTATGAGTTCAATCTGTGGGGCTCTCTGCCCAAATTCAAGGACTCCCTCCAGGAGTGTGACAGGAAGGAGTTCAAAGTGCTGGTGGAGGAGGGTACAGCGGCTGCCAGGGCAACCCTGCAGGCAGCATCGGATGCAGCAGACCCGTCTGCATGGTCCATTGCCTCTACGGTATCCATGAAAAGTGCGTCGTGGCTCCTGCTGTCTGGCCTGTCCAGTGAGGCGCAGAACTCCTTGCAGGACCTCCTGTTTGACAGCAAGGTTCTATCTGCAGAACAGACGGACATAAAACTGCATGGCCTGAAAGATTCCCGTGCTATGCTTAAGACTCTTGGCCATTATGTTCCGGCTCCGGCTAGACTTAAGTTTAAGCTGCATCAGGCTCCCACCCAGGCCACAGACTCTAAATACAAGCATCATTATAAAAAGTCGTGGGTCTATAAGAAACGCCCGCAGAGGCAGTCCTGGTCTGCCCCCCAGCCTGGGTCCTTCAAGGGCAAACAAGCAGGGAAACGACAGTTTTGACACTCGGGGTCAGTCTACCAGTTCACATTAGGGATCCACCCACAATAAAGCTTCCCTTCTCCAACCGGTTGTGTGCTTTTCTCCTGGAGTGGTCGTTTCTGACCTCGGACCGATGGGTCCTCAGCACCATCTCCCGGGGCTATGCCCTCCAGTTTACTTCTACCCCGCCCAACCACCCTCCGTCCCCGTCCCTCGTAGGGGACCCCTCTCATGAGGCTCTGCTCGAGCAGGAGGTGGGGCGGCTCGTTGGCCTAGGAGCAGTGGACGTGGTGCCAGCGGAGTTCAAACGCATGGGGTACTACTCCCGCTATTTCCTTATCACGAAGGACAAAGGGGGGGTGAGGCCCATCCTGGACCTGCGAGGCCTGAACCAGTACATGGTGAAGCTAAAGTTCTGCATAGTCTCCCCAGCCTCCATTATTCCATCCCTGGTTCCCAGGAACTGGTACACCACCCTCAATCTGCAGTATGCGTACTTCCACATCCATATATTCAAGGGGTATAGGTGCTTCCTCCAATGGACAGGAAAACAACCAATTTACGGTCCTCCCATTTGGCCTGTCCACTGCCTCCAGGGTATTCACCAAGTTTGTCTGTGGTGGCGGCCTACCTCAGGCACCGGGGGGTCCAGATCTTCCCCTATCTGGATGACTGGCTGGTCAAGGGCAGCTCCCGGTTCCAGGTGTGGGACCATGTGGCACTCCTTCTGTCCACTTGCGCCACTCTGGGCCTGTTGGTGAACGACCCCAAGTCCACATTAGTCCTGGTACAACAGAGTTTATCGATGCAGCCCCAGAAGCCACATCGGCCAGGGCATCCCTCCGACCAGACAGGTTCGAGACCCTGAAAGAGCTCATCAACACAGTCACAAGGTTTCCAGTGACAACAGCCAGAGCGTGTCTCCAGCTTTTGGGTCACATGTTGGCGTGCACATGTGGTTGGCCATGCCAGACTCAGGATGAGGCCCTTCCAGCTCTGGTTAGCCTCGGTGTTCTCCCAGGCCAGAGACAGGATGAACAAGGTCCTTACTGTGCCCGAGCCAGTGATCGCCTCCCTACAATGGTGGTCCCCTCCAGAGAACATGCTCCATGGGAACCCGTGCAGAGGCAGGCCCCTGTCGATGGAACTGGTGTCCGATGTGTCAGACCTACGGTGGGGAGCCCATATGGGAGACATTCAGATCCAAGATCTGTGGTCGGCACAGGACCTGGCCCTCCACATAACCATCAAGGAGCTCAAGGTGGTCTGGCTGGTATACATGGCCTTCCGCTTGCACCTGGAGGGCAGGGTGACTAGGGTTCTCACAGACAACACAACCTCAATGTTTTACATTGGCAGGCAGGGCAGGGCCCGATCCTCTGCCCTCTGCCTGGAAGCCCTCAAGCTGTGGGACTTCTGTATAGCCCATGACATTTGCCTACAGGCCTACCACCTATCAGGTGCCTGTAACTTGTGGGTGGATCGCTTGAGCAGGGACTTCTCTTCTCAGCATGAGTGGTCTCTTCATCCAGAGGTGGTGCACAGACTTTTCCAAGAGTGGGGAACTCCCCAGGTGGACCTGTTTGTGACTCAGCAGAACTGGCACTGTCCCCGGTTCTGCTCCGGGGAACTGGGACTGGGCGCTATCTCTGATGCCTTCCTCCTATCCTGGTCAGGCCAGTTTCTCTATACCTCCCCTCCCCCACCCTTCTGTTTCTGCTGATCAGCAAGGTCCTGGAAAAGATAAAAATGAACAGGGCCCAGGTCCTCCTGATCTCTCTGGTGTGGCCCAGGCAGCATTGGTGCGGGACCCTCATGAACTTGGCAGTCGCCCACCATGGTCATTGCCATCCCACCCAGACCTGCTCTCCCAGGACCTGGGCCACCTCCTCCAACCCAACCTAGCAGCACTCCACGTCACGGTGTGGCTGCTCAATGGCTAGGCTGGGAGGAAAAGACATGCTCGGAAGGGGTTCAGCGCGTCCTCTTGGAAAGCAGGCGACTTTCCACACATCGAGCCTACTTGGCAAAGTGGTCTCGGTTCTCCTGATGGACAGCAAAGCGGGGCATTTCCCCCCGTGGCTGCCCCGATCCAGCTCACTTTAGACTATCATCTCCTTCACCTTAGGGCCCAAGGCTGGTGCCCTCATCCATCAAGGTGCACTTGGTAACCATATCGGCCTTCCACTCGCCCAGGCAGAGGCACACGGTATTCTCTCACGCTATGACTGGCCGATTCCTTAAGGGATTGGATCATCTCTTCCCGTACGTTAGGCCCCCGGTCTTGCAGTGGGACCTGAACTTGGTGCTGGCTTGGTTGATGGGTCCCCCTTTTGAGCCACTAGCTACATGCTCCTGGTCGCACCTCTCGTGGAAGATAGCCTTCCTGGTGGTGATCACGTCAGCTAGATGGGTCTCAGAACTCAGGACCCTGGCCTCCAAGCCGTCGTACACGGTTTTCCATTATGATAAGCTCCAGCTCCGCCCACATCCTTCGTTCCTCCCAAAGGTGGTCTCCTCTTACTACATGGGTCAGGACATTTTCCTGCCAGTCCTTTGCCCCAAGCTCCGCCTCCACATGCTGGATGTGAGACGGGCTCTGGCCTTTTACCTGGAATGGACTAAGCCATTCAGGAAGTCTTTGCAACTGTTTATCTTTTCGGCCGAACGCATGAGGGTTCAGCCGATCTCCACTCAGCGGCTCTCCAACTGGATCACCTCGTGCATCCGTACCTGTTATGACCTGGCAGCAGTCCCTCCACCATCAATTGTAATGGCACACTCGACTAGGGCGTAGACCTCGTCTGCTGCCTTTTTAGCCCATGTCCCCATTCAGGACATCTGCAGGGCTGCCTCATGGTCTTCAGTTCACATGTTCACCTCACACTATGAGATCGTCTCCCAGACCAGGGAAGACACCAGGTTCGACAGGGCTGTGCTCCGTCCCAGGAATTTGTGAACTGCTACCCACCTCCAACAGATATAGCTTGGAATCACCTATTGTGTAATACACATGAGCAATCACTCGAAGAAGAAAAGACAGTTACCTTTTCCGTAACTGGTGTTCTTTGAGATGTGTACTCCTGTCTATTCCACATCCTGCCCGCCTTCCCCTCTGTAGGAGTTGTCTGGCAAGAAGGAACTGAGGGGGAGGGGGAGCACACAGCGCCCATTATACTGCACCATGGAGTCACCACTCTAGGAGTCACTAGGGGCGCGTCTCTACAGGTACTGCTAGGGGAAAAACTTCCGGCACCGGTGCACATGGCGAGCACACACACCTATTGTGGAATAGACGTGAGCAACACATCTCAAAGAACTCCAGTTATGGGAAAGGTAACTGTCTTTGTCCTTTGATCACATTTGATTCATTAACAGACCTCTGTATATCAACAGAGGCCCACATCCTGCAAAGAAGGCCACCCAGATGGACCCCTGTACCCATCCAGAGCATCCTTGATTTCAAATTTGCAGTAAATGAGGTCTTGTCTTCACTGTGGATTTGCCCTGATTGGTGGCCACTCACTGGTATTTGTGTACCAATATAAATACCTAGTATAGACAAGGTAAACTGTGGTTTACATCAGTTCCTGTTATCCCTGTTTAAAGCAGGAGTAAGCGGCACTGGTTTACTATATCTGCAGTTATAACTTGCACAGGTACAGATCCCTAAGGGTATGTCAACACAGTAGGTAAACACTCGCGTCTGGCCCAGGTCAGCTGACTTGGGCTTGCAGGGCTTAGCCTGCGGGGCTATATAATTGCCATGTTGACATTTGGGCTTGACCTGTAGTCCAAACTCTGGGACCCCACGGGGTGGGGAAGGTCCCAGGGCCCAGGTTTCAGCCTGAGCCCAAACGTCTACACAGCAGTTTTTAGCCCCCCAGCCCAAGCCCCATGAGCGTCAGCTGACCCGGGCCAGCCACAGCCATGCTGCGGGTCTTTTATGTCAGTTTAGACATATCCTAAGTGACTGACCAAAATTGACTGATATCATATCAAATCCCCAGTTTAGACAAAGGATCAGTGACTGCAGATGGAGAGTGCAGTAACTTACACATGCTGTCATAGCACTCCGCTCCAGGAGGTTCCCAAGAGACAGTGATGGTAATGAAAGGAAGCTCTTGGCATATGAGCTCCCGCAGCTGATGAGCTGCCAATGGCTTTCAGTGAGCCGGGGTAGGCAGTAGTGCAGCCCCAGCAGATCCTGCTGGACTTCAGTTTTGCTGGTTGGCCTCTTCTGTGAAAGGGCATATCCTGCCATCAAACAGCTTCACACTCCTTGAGTTTACACTTGCCACATAATATTCATGGCTTAGTGCAGAGGTCGGCAACCTTTCTGCAGTGGTGTGCCAAGGCTTCATTCATTCACTCTAATTTAAGGTTTTGCGTGCTAGTAATACATTTTAACGTTTTTAGAAGGGCTCTTTCTATAAGTTTATAATATATAACTAAACTATTGTTGTATGTAAAGTAAATAAGGCTCTAAAAATGTTTAAGAAGCTTCGTTTAAAATTAAATTAAAATGCAGAGCTCCCCAGAGTGGTGGCCAGGACCCAAGCAGTGTGAGTGCCACTGAAAATCAGCTTGCGTGCTGCTTTTGGCATGCGTGCCATAGGCTGCCTACCCCTGGCTTAGTGTTTAAATAAGGAGCATTGTGAAGTCTATAATCAATGTCATTGCACAGTGCATAAAGAGTGGATTACAATTTTATTTTTTGTCTGTACTTTTTTAGTTATGAAGATGGCCAAGTGGGTGATACAAGTATAAATACACAAGAAACAGGCATTCACAAAGAGATTCTTCGAGTCATCGGTAATCAAACTGCTACTGGGTAAAAGGACCACTCCTATTTAACTGATGTGATCTGGAAGCCTTCCTCAGTCTCAAAGCTGGATTTTGGACTGAAGAAGATGTGAAAAACTAATTTATTATTATTACTGCTACTGCTACTGCTACTAAACAAATTAATCCTTTGAATACTTCCTCTTTTCTTACTTAGTATTTCTTATCTCATTGAAATACCTGCAATGGTATCAGTTAGCAATTATAGGGGTACAAAGTCCGTTAATATACTACAACAAATAGCAATTAAAGAGACATTTGGGTTGCTCACAATAAACAATTTTAAAAGGAGTTTTGTGCTGATATTTTTATATTAAACTCTTTAATTGGACCATTTTAGTACTGTATACCGGTATTTTAAATTTAGAATGACTGAAATATAAGCAAGAGAGAAGATTTTATAGCGGAGAACCTGCATTATACAGGACACTTTGCAATAAGAATATTCACATATTTTAATACACCGTAAAAATGGTTTCTGGAACATGTCAAATTAAAGAGGGTGGTTACTTACAATATCATAGATTCATTTTACTGTATGCAAATGTAGCTAGAATTTAATGTAAAAAAAGTTAAAAGAAGAAAACATTTTTGCAGTATTCTGTTATTGCCAAGAGAAATATAACTACATTGATGGTGTATGACTAGTCTTCTTCATTCTCTCAAAAGAAACGATACCATCCAGTAAACAGTTCAGTTATTTTATTTAAAAGATGCAAGCCAAGTGAGCTGACCAGAGTTCCAGGGGCTGAGAAGTGAATTTGTAGTGAAGCCACTTTTTACAATGACCTATCACCTCAGTTCAGCAAGGTACTTCGGTGTTTTCAGTGGCATTGCTCTTGTGATTAAAGTTAGACACTTGCTTTAGTACCTGGCTGAATCAAGACCTACAAGTATTTCAGTTGATTGTCCATTAGGAAGAAATAGCAATACCTTTCATGTTACAAACGTGTCAGAATTACTCTTGAGTTCCCTTTGGTGAAATACTGTTAATTCATCCCTAAGGAAACAAAGCAAATCTGTTAAATCTTTATGATTTAGGAATTACAAATGTTAAAAATAAAATGGTTACCACTGTCTGAGCATGTTGGCAGCACACTTATGGGCCAGGGACCAATCCTAAAAGGTGCTAAGCACCTCCTAGGAAGTGCTAATTTCCCTCAGCTCTCACTGAAGTCATCTTGCAGGATCTTGCCCTTCTCTTTTGACAACATTTCAGATCCCCTCTCTGTACATCACCACTTACTCCCTTGCAGCCTTGAAAAGGGAGAAGATAGGCACAAAAAATTACCATAGAAGATCACACCTTGAGCCCTCCAGAAGTGGACTGTGCTGTTATTAACATGATGGTTATTAGGAAGACCCCAGTGTGTGCTTGTTTTTTTAAACAGAGCAGAAGTCATCTAGATAATTGCATAATGTACGGAGATATTAGGGGTTAGAGATTGACTGTGGGAAGTCTTGTTATTCCAAATTACTTTGCTTCTTGTCTCATCACTCCTGTTTCCCTGTATCACAAAATAATCCTCACTCAAAAGGATAAAACTGAAGTTCTCTAGAATAAAAGTAGAGTTCTCTAAAGGGCCTCTTTGGAACCAGGCCATCTCTGGAGCCACCAATAATAACCTGCAAAGAGTTCTGTGGTACCTTATAGACTAACAATCGTATTGGAGCATGAGCTTTCATGGGTGAATATTCACTTCGTCGCATGCATCCAATGAAGTGGGTATTCACCCATGAAAGCTAATACTCCAATACGTTTGTTAGTCTATAAGGTGCCACAGAACTCTTTGCCGCTTTTGCAGATCCAGACTAACATGGCTACCCCTCTGATACTTGACACTAATAACCTGTGGCACTGCAGCGCAGTTTAACATCTTGCACCAAGGATGATTCCTGGAATTGATCCATCTACATGGAGCAGTTAGGTAGTATGAAGGGTCGGACTGCACAAATGCAAAAGTAACTCAGAATTGAGGCTGGAAATCTAGACTGACCATCCTTCCTTAGTTCCTCCTGTTATATATACATGTATGGCTGAACTGGAAGGAGGCTGAGCTGAAGTGTGTGATGAAACATAGAACATGTGATGAAATGCTGTACCTAGAAGAACTGAGGGGAAGTAAGGAGTGGGCTATGCGGCAGGAACAAGTCCACAGAGGAGTCCTGTAGTGGCTAAGTGGAATGATGGCCCATCATTTCAGGGGGCCTCCTCAAATATGAGATGTGCAACAAATAGATGGGGCCAAGAGGTGGTCGGAGCCACCGTAAGTGACATGCTTCTCTCTCCCCTCAGTTACAGCAGATTCACAGCCTAAATCCTGCTCTGGGGAGACTGAGTGTAACTAAGGCAATGAACCAATTTCAATGTGCATACTGGAGCTCCTGTGTCAGCCACATAAGGAGTAACCATAGATGCTACAACTTTTGGGGGGAAGAGGGAACATTTCTCCATCTTTCAGGTAGGGTGGAACAAAAGTGTCTTTTCCTCACCCCTTTCCCAAAATCTCCCAAACCCCCAACTACAGCTTTAAGCCTGTGACCAAGTAAAAGGAAAGGAGGTAAAGGGACGGTAGTTCTAATCACAGCACTGTTTCCCCAGCCCCCACGTATGTACGTCCCAATATCCTCTGTCCCAGTGTGTGTCCGCTCCTCTCTTTGGTCTCGTATCCCCAGTAGGGAGTCCCTACTGAGTGCTGAGAGAGCTGGACTCTCTCCATTGCCTCCCCCGGGGGGCTGCTTAACAACTGATGAGCCAATGGTAAGACTTGTCTTACCAATTGAAAGCAGAGGTGCTGCCAGACTTAGCCAATGGGGAAGCCAAAAGTCCAGCTTCTCAATTGCTGGATGCATTCACTGGAAGTGGAGAGAAATGTCTCCTTCCCTCAAGCCCGGAGCACATGGGAGGATGTAAACTTCACCTACTTACACCTCTCTCAATAGGCACCCTCTGTTGGTGAGACCGGCCCTTAAGAGAGTGGGGACACAACATGACAGAGCAGCAGAGAATCTTGTGGCACCTTATAGACTAACAGACGTTTTGGACCATGAGCTTTCGTGGGTGAATACCGACTTCGTCAGATGCAGTATTCACCCACGGAAGCTCATGCTCCAAAAATTCTGTTAGTCTATAAGGTGCCACAGGATTCGCTGCTGCTTTTACAGATCCAGACTAACACGTCTACCCCTCTGATACTTAACATGATAGAGGACACTGGGAGGTACATATGATCTGGAGGGGGAACAGTGCTAGGGGCACATGGGGACAGAGAACAGTGGGGGTGCACTTACCAGGGGATACAAAATGTTGTTGGGAGTGTGGTCAGACACTTGGGAATGGCATAGAACATGGGAGGGTAACCTGGAGGTTGTATGGGAACACAAAGCATGATGGGGACACCACGGGATCCAAAATACTGCGAGAGGAGGGAGGTCAAAACACTTGAGGGATACAACGTGGAGCATGGGCAGCTGCACAAAGCACAGGTCAACACGAAGAGGGGCAGAGTTATAGTGTGGAAGATGCACACAGATACAGTGTGGGAGAACACACAATATTGGTGGGATACAGAGTCTCACAGAGCATAAGAACAGAGTAAGGACACTGTGGGGGACACAACACTGGTGGGGTACAGAGCATACGGGACACAATGTGTGGGGAACACAGAGTATTGGTAGGGTCCGGAGTAGCACAGAGATGGAGACAAAGCCTGGGGGAGAACATACAGTTGGGTGAGTAGTATGCAGAGGATAATATGTGTAAACAGTCATGGTCCTACATGCAAACACACATTCGTATGATATAATGTACAGTGTGATGCTGCAGGGCAGCTTTCAGGAGGAAGGGAGTCAAACTCATCCCTGGAGCCAGCTCTTTACGGCCCTCAAGTTTTGGGTCCCAGCAACTTCATTGATTCTGTCCTCTTCTCCACACCACTGGCAGAATCATCCTTTTTCTCGTGTCACCTAAAGGGGTCTCTCTGAGCCGCATGGTGCACTTCTCACTGGGATGGAGACTGGGATTCCTATGGAATCTCCTCTCAGCCCTCCACTCACCTTCCCACTGTTGCCCTCTGGCCCCTGAAGCCACCTGCAAGACTTGACAGACTGTGCTAGTGCTGAGTGACTCCAAAGGAACTGTAGAGTTGTTCCATTTGCTCATTCCCATCTTTGGGCTGTGGCAGAGGAAAGGACCACATGGCCCTTAAAGACAGTGTGTGGTCTTGAATTGTTAATCTTAACTCCTTTGATTTTGTCTTTGCAGGTCTTCCCTCTCCTCCATTGCTCCATTATTGTTACTGTGGTTGAACTTCTACTTGTTTAGGTGGATAGAAATTTTTTTAAAGCCTCATGCATACAAACTAAGTATTAACAGTAACTTTGAAAGGAGAAAGGGCCTGATCCTGCAAGGTTCTGAGAGGTTCTGTGACTTCCTATTGATTTCAGTGGAACTTGAGAGCACTGACCAGATGGCAGAATCAAGCCCTGACAGCGTGCCGTTTCTCTTACCATCATTATTTTCCTTATTTTTGCAATGCACCTAATTCGGTAAGAAGTGCTGTTAATTATCCCCGAGGAAGCAAATTAGTTCTGAAGGCTGCATGGTCGTGGTCAGGAACCCAAGCCTGCAAAGCGCTAATCACCTCCTGAGAGCCCACAACTCCCACTGAAATCACTCAGCCTTGTGGGGTCAGGGCCTCGGAAGACAGACCAAGGGAAAACCTCCACATTATGAGTAGTGGTAGAATTAAATTGAAACTCATTTTGAAACCCAATAACTTCGTCTTTTATTTTTTTGGACAGGAAAATATTTTTGAGTGCTATCGTATCTATGAATGGAAAAGTGTCCTCAAGGAGAATGTTGGCACAGTCAGCATGTCTCCTCCCATAGTAAAGCCCGAAGGAGGCATCTAATAGGTAGAAGACTCTCTGTGTGGTTCCTTTGTGGGATTTCTCTCTGATGATTCCATCTAGGGGGTGGAAGTTGCCTTTCCTCAAGCCCTGCAGATTCCTCGAGATCTATGTGGATCTCAGGATCTGAAAAGTCCAAGGCTATCTGTACAAAGGCCTTGTGCTGCCTATGGAGCTCTGGCATTTCCAGCCCCCTAGCAGTGTAGCTCAATTGGAGCTGTGCAGTCAGACACATCTGCTACCCTATGGAGAGTTCTGTGTGGGGTTTTGGGACAGGGAACCACTAACCTCTGTCTACATGATGTGACCCCAAGTTGTAGACCCCAGAAATAGGGGGTTGCAGTGGAACTTAAATTAAACCCGTAATATTTCACCTCAATAATAAAATGTTCACCACAGGATACAATTTTTAGTATCAATACTTTTACAGCAAGATAGGAAAAATATTTTTTTAAACCTCTCCTAAATTCAGCCAAGACTTTAGCATTCAAGAGATTGAGCACTGTGGACCATCTCCTTAGCTGATGTAAATCAGTGTAGCTTCATTTTCTTCAACATATTTACACCTATTTACATGATCTGAGACTCTGGTGCGGTAACTCTTAATGGTTTGTGTAACAATATGCTTCCAAATATTTTATGGGAACACCACCAATTACTCCATACTTTTTTTACACTTGTATTTTTTTTTAAACCTTTGAAAAACTGTTTACTGATGCTGTATGATTTTAATGTTATAGCTGTTGGTACTAAAAGTGAATCTGATGAACACTGCTAAGATTATACTTTCTTTCATTGTTAAAAATAGAAGACAATTTCAAAAGGAAGACTTTCTGCTTAGGTCAAGGGCACTACATTTGTAAACAATTTTTACCACTGAAATAATTAACTTTTTTAATAGTTGTTGTTGAGTACAAAGTAGGGGAAGAGAAAAAATTCATACATGTGAAGAGGTTCTCTGCTTAAAAAAATTAATAAATGTAAAAATGACCTAATCAGTTAAGCATTAAATTTATTTTAATGAGTTTTTTTTTTCTTGGCTCAAGAAAATTTAAGTCAAGCAAGAAAAAGTATTTGTCATAAAATTTTGTCATGGAGGTAAATGTGCATGACTAAAAGTTCTCTAGTAATCTTTGTATTTTCAAACAACTTGTAGGCTTGGGGGGTCTGATCCTGCAATGTGTTGAACACCCCATTCAAGGTGCTGAGCCCCCTCAGCCCTTTTAGGATTGGGCCTTTGATGAACAAATATAAGTGTTGTTTTATGTGTTAGTCATGTCTTGTTGTTGCAATGAATTTTAAAAGAGATTATGAAGCAAAGGCCCATTTCAAATGAGACCATCATGTGGAATTCTATGCATCTTTAAATCAGTAAATCTAGATGGATTTTAGCAGGGCTAAACTTGTATTTAATTTCATTATTGGTAACACACTGAAGTCAACAGCAATCTTCATGGTTAATGGGATTAAGGAGAGGCTATAAATTCAAGTCCTTGTTAAAGAACCTGGGCATCCTTCATGCATTAATATGAGTGAGCCATTAAAATTGCCTCTTCCCGATTGAAGAATACAGTCATGGGTATTGTACATCCTTGTAAGAAGGGCACTGTAAGAACCCAGCTAGAATAGATGAAGTTTCAGGTTGTCTCTTTGGGCACTTAGTCCTATGACACTTTATTTGCAGAATTGAAGGGTTAATCTGATGTCCTGCTGAAATTCTTCATTACAAACACTACCTCAAGATGAAAGGCAAACTTATTGACTAAGCTAAACAAGGTCTTCGGTTTGAAGAGCAGTTAAAATATCACATGTAGGACTAAAAAGTCATTAAAAAAATCTCCAGTCTCTTTTGCTGTGGTTGTAACTATACTTAGTTCCACCATTTGAAGTGCTCATGACTGTAAGGAAATTTATAGTTCGAGTAATGCTGATACAATTTAAATAATGGAGAGTTCTATTTCTGAAGGTTTTGTTCAGTTGGTTGAGTTTTTGGATATTGCTTTGGAAGTTTTGGGTTTGTAAGTATTTTGCTCTTTTTGCACCATATTGGATATGTGTGCTTTAGCTTTATGTTCACTAGCTGAAGCAACACCCACTGATGAGACCAAATGGACTAAAATGCATAGAGCTGCCATTTTAGTGTGGTAGACTGAATACGAAAACCTTTTGGCAGTTTGTTCCTGCTAAATTTTAGTCTGCAGTGCAGCAGTGAGGTATATTACTACCCATTAAACATTGCAGTGGGATTTTGATATGATATATTAAGTATACGTTTTTGTAGGACAAAAAAACCAAGTAGATTTTAGACAAAACATATCTAGAGTATGAAAAACTGTTGAAGAATACGTTTCATTAAACATTTACCAGCAAGTCAGTAAAAATGGAGTTCTTAAACACAGGCGTTCAGCATAATTTAATGTTCTAGAAATATTTTTTAAATTCACTCAATAATTACTGTACCTGTTGAGTTTAAAAAAAATGCAGCTACTCCTTTATGTAAACATTAAAATATGCCTATGTTTCTTTTAATTATACAGCCTTTTCTTCCAATAAATTTCTTAAATTCTGTGCACAAAATAGTATTGCAGCCTGCTATTTAGCCTATGGTGCCTTCGAGTTATTACAAATATTTAACAATATGTATATATTGTAAATACTGCCAAAAGATCACTAAGGCCAAATATTTTCTCTATTCACTTTTTACTGCACTTGCTTTCTATTGCTATTTAAGCCTCCTTTTATCTAGCTTTGTAACAGTTATAACATTATAGCCAATGTAAATGTTTACCTTCAATAAATCTGAATTTGTTCAACAAGTACAGTGTTTCTGGGCACTATTTTGAGAACCCTGTTAGAGGGTTATCATTCTTCTCCTTAGCAAAGTCTGTTACTGTTTCTGCATTTTTGATGACCTCAACCACATTTAAAAGTTAATGCCAAGATTTTTACACTTATTAAAAAATATTCTCTGCAGTAAGCCTTTTTTTAAAAAACACCTGAGGTAGAAGTTAAAAAACAATTTTGTGTCACCTTTAACTGATTACTACTTTGTGTTATATTATATCTTTGGTTCAAAATACAGATATTGGATGCAGAGAGGGGCTTTATGTATTCTGAATGTAAGTACCATATAAAATATATAGTTATAATGTCACAAGACACATTTTATGATATCTTTAAAAAAACAAAAAAAACCTGTCCTGCATTTTGTGTAAAAGCATGCATTTTCTGTGTGTTTTTAGGAAAAAAATAAAGACCCATATCATTTATAACATAGGATATGTTTTAACGTGTAAATGCACATCTGCAACTCATCAAATGCACAGACCTTTGTAGGAATCGTTATTAACTCAGTGAATGTACTATTGTTTCCCACTACCTACAGAGCTGAAGTAATTCTTGAGTTATAGGGGTGTATATGAGCTATTATCTGTGAAAGCAGCAGAGAATCCTGTGGCACCTTATAGACCAACAGACGTTTTGGAGCATGAGCTTTCGTGGGTGAATACCCACTTCGTCAGAAGAAAGTAGTGGAAATTTCCAGAGGCAGGTATATATATGCTAGCAAGCAAGCTAGAGATAACGAGGTTAGTTCAGTCAGGGAGGATGAGGCCCTGTTCTAGCAGCTGAGGTGTGAAAACCAAGGGAGGAGAAACTGGTTCTGTAGTTGGCAAGCCTTGGTTATCTTTTGAACCATTTAGATTCTACTTGGTGACATTGGTAATATTACTACCTCAGATTGCAGATTTTGGATTGAGGAATTGCGAATGGTCCTATGATTTTGAATTCCAAAAAGTAATGTTTTGTCCATATTTATTCCATATAAATATGTAAGAGAAGAAGCTTTTGTTGATACTTTAAAAAGTTAATTATTTTAATTCCTGTAGCTTCTAGATTGGGGGCATATTGTACAGTTTATAGACACATTAAGATACAGCCAATACACTAAGGAGCTTAAAGTATAATGGAGTGGGAGGAGAAAGAGAGGTACAAAAAGAAGCAGTGACTTGCCAAAAGTCACACAGTAAGGCGGTAGCAGAGCTAGGGCAAGAATCCAGATGCGAAAGCCTGGCTCCATTGAAGTCAATGGCAAAACCCACATTGATTTCAGGGGAGCCAAGATTAAACCCTTTTTCCTGAGTAGAGATGGACAAAAATTTTCATCTGAAGTGTTTTTTGGTGAAAAATGTGGATTCAGCAACACTGTCCCAGTTTGTGAATTCATGTTGATTTTGCCAAATTATTTGTTTTGGAAAGAAAAATAACTGATATAAAATTCAAAAAAGCAAAACATTTTGTTTCAACATTTTCTAAAGGAAACGTTTAATTTTTTCAGTTCAAAATGACTTATCTGTTTTCTAATTTAAAAACTTAATTTCATTTCCATTTTTTAATTTAAAAATGTTTTAAAATGCTCAAAATTGAAAAATTTCATTTGACCTGAAATTACGCAAACCTGACTTAGGCAAATCTGCACTTACAGAAAAAATTCCGTAAGCTAGAAATAGTTTTTGATTTTTTGTTTGTTTTTTCTTTGTGTGTGTGATGGTCGGGTATACGTTTCCAACTTATGCAAAATTTGAGTTACGCAGGGTGTTCTGGAATGGAATGCTTGCGTAAGTTGGGGAGTGCCTGTATTCACCGGTTTGAGTCCTGAGTTGTAGTCCAATGCCCTACCTACTGAATTTGATTGGGTATGTCCGTACTGCAACAAAAAAACAGTGGCTGAGCCATACCAACTGACATGGACTCGTGGGGCTTGAGCTAACGGGCTGTTTAATTGCGGCGTAGATATTTGGGTACTGGCTGGAGCCCAGGCT
This sequence comes from Chelonoidis abingdonii, assembly GCF_003597395.2. Lineage (NCBI taxonomy): Eukaryota > Metazoa > Chordata > Testudines > Testudinidae > Chelonoidis > Chelonoidis abingdonii. Next base: position 33,289,811 of record NC_133774.1, read on the forward strand.
CTAGGATCCTGTGAGGTGAGAGGGCATGTCTACACTACAATAAAACAGCCCCTTAACTCAAGCCCTGTGACCCCAAGTCCGCTGGCATGGGCCAGGCACTAAAGTGTAGACATACCCACTGTTTCTCAATATGCATGAAGATTCTTACATCATTTTCCCAATGTGATATCCTCAGTTTTATTCAGCAGGGTGGTAAGTATTCAGTTCTGCTAATGTTTATTACACACTGTGTTAGCCTATTCAACAGTTGCATTTTGGGGCATAAAAAAGACATGGAAAAATCATAATCTAAACATTTTTTGCAGTGTTGTTGTAGCCATCTTGATCCCAGGATATGAGAGAGACAAGGTAGGTGAGGTAATATCTTTTATTGGACCAACTTCTGTGGCTGAAAAGAGATGAGCTTTTGAACTCTGCACAGCTCTTCTTCAGGTGATCTTGAGAGACGAAAGCTTGGAGCTCAAAAGCTTGTGTCTTTCACCAAGAGAAATTGATCCAATAAAAGATATTATCTCACCCACCTTGTCAATTTAAACATTAACTGACAGCAATGCAGAATTATTAGAGCAGAGCAAAGTATCTTTCAAATGCACAAGTTGATGTGCTTCTTTGACAGAACCCAGAAGCAGAACATTTTCTAAGGAGAAAACATTATGACTGTTGATGAGCAATATGCTCTTTACTCATTAAAAATGTATTTACACACTTGATGGGCTTTCTTTCCTTAAATTACTTTACAGTGCAAATTGCAGCAAATAATTTTTACACAGTTCACAACAATTCAGGCCTTATCTACATGGTACTGAGAACCTCCTTCAAGATGTCTATCAATGACATTGCTAAGGTGCCTGCCATCATGGTACCTAAGTCAATGAAGCCAATAGTAGCTGAGGTCACACAGCATCCTGCAGGATTGGGCCCTTGGTGTAGAAAAAAAATGCAATAAAATAAAGTACCAGTGCCTGTATCCCATAATGGTGGATACTCTAGAAATGCCTAGATTGAAAGTGAGCAGAAGATACATATACTTTAGTGCAGATAAAAAGTATTCAGAAACATGGCAAACTTGCAAAAGTTTGGCATCAAGACAAGAGTGCCATGTGAAAGAAATATTAATTGTATGTTCTAAATAAAATCTCTTTTTAGTAGGCCAAGTATAGAGCTTTCCAAGCATAGTTTTCTCAGCATATCTTAAGTATTGCAAAATTTTCATTAATATTCAGAGGGAGTGAAGCAGGATTCACCAAAAGGAAATTGAAGTCTCTGTTAGTTATGAGACACTTTTACTAGTAGTACCATGTGTATCAATCACTAGCCTGAACAGATCGGATTTGAGCCTATACCACAAAACTGAAAAATGGTGCAGCAATGGGAATAACATTAGTAGCAGGAACAGCAACTGCTGCAGAGGAGTCTCCAGAGAACATGTCTGGAAAAAAATACAGGAACTCCTGACTTAAGCTCTGTTCCAACAAAAGCCAGGGCTTATCATCAGCAAAGCATTTTCAATATGTAACTTTGAAAGTGAAAGCTTTCATTGTTTTGGAGAAATGAGAAGAAAATTGTTGTTGGTTAGATCAGAGCCACTGCCCTGTCGGTGGATGGATCAATGATAACCCACTTCATATACATCTCCCACTGCAGCTGTGTACAGATGATGATGAACATCTCTCTTCCTTCCAGCAGATATTTGGAGTAACATCAGAATTGCTGTTAAATTCGTGAACAAAGCTATGTCACTGTCTTTGCTGCTGATCTTCTGGCTTCTGTCCTGCGTGGTTATTTATATTTTTTTCAGTGGTTCATATTAGGAGAACACTCTAGAAAGATGGAAGAGGATGGGGTTGTATTTATTTCAATCCTGTGTCTGAAATATTTGATCGTATTCCTTTCTTCACTCTGACTGTTGAATAGGTGATTTTGGCGATTAACCATACATTTCCTTCTACCCTCCTCCTTCCCCTCCCTCCCGCCGCCCTCTTTCCCCCCCCTTCCCCCCCCCTTTTTTTTTGGCTGCTTACCAGTCAAAATTAATTTACCAGTACCTATAAATAGAAGAAATTATTCGGGGCCAAATCCTCAGCTGCTGTAAATTTTCACAGCTCTATGGTCAGTGGAGCTATGGCCATTCACAAGCATAGAGCATTTTGCTCTGGGTATTTCAAAAACACCTTTAACAAATACTGATTCTTTGTATTCATAGTTTTGGTAACATGAGACCTGGTTTGCTTGCTTTTCTCCAACTACATATTGGGCTGGAGGATTTAAAACCTTCTTTTTGGTAATTCCCAGAAGCCAGCAGTACACTCTTGTATACGTTACCATTTAGCTGACATGTTGCTCCTGATGTGATATTCCATCTGTATGAAATTGTGTTATTCCACTATTTGCCTCTCTAATATCATCTGCAATTCAAATGCTGTGCTTAGCAGGCTGACATGCACATCTTAAATATTAGAAAGCTGAAGTCTCAGCAGCAATCACTGACCCGCTCTTAACTTAAACATTCCAATTCATGGCTACTGCTTGAGAGGGAGCATATTTGTGACATTCTTTGGTGGACAATATAGATTCTCTTTACCTTTTCCCTCTCCATCATCCTTTTCTGCGGGGGCAAGAGTGGTTTTTTCAATGCTTTCATCATGAAAAATTAGCAAGTTGGGCTGAGGGGGTGGAATATTTCTTTTTTTAAACACATCAAATTCTACATATCTAGCTCAAGCTGATGTGATCTGAATTTCCAATCTGTTTCCCTAACTGTCACTCACTCTCTCAGAGTTATCCTTATATTTGTATTTCAGTGCTAATTTTTCAGTGCTAACATTGATATAAGGGGATGTGCAGTCATGAATATAAATGCTACTCCTGTAATACAAAAAGCATGTATACAAACCCATGGGTTTGGAAAGCACTACTTTTTATGTAAATATAAAAGCTTACTGAGTTCTAGAACATATATTTCTTCTTCGAGTGCTTGCTCATGTGTATTCCACAGTAGGTGTCCGTGCTCACCATGTGCACCAGTGCCAGAACTTCTTCCCTCAACAGTATCCATAGGGGGAGCGCTGCTGCGACCCCTGGAGTGGCAGCTCTATAGCACACTATAAGGGGAGCCATGAGCTCCCCCCACCCTCAGTTCCTTCTTGCCGCCAGTGATGGTACAGCGGAACTACTTGCTCCAGCTTTGCTACAGCTCGTCCCAGAACTCGTTTTGTTGTTAGTAGTACCTGTGTTAGTTAGTTCAATAAAATTTCAGTTTAGTTAGTTAGTGTTCGGGCCGGGGCATGCCCCGGGCCTCAGGGTTTAAATTGTGCAAATCTTGCAGACATTCGATGCCTAGAAGTGACCCACACACCGACTGTCTCCGTTGCCTGGGTGAATCTCACATTGGTGAATCTCACATCAGCAACTGCTGTAAGATCTGCAGGTCCTTTAAACCCAGAACAAAAAAGAGAGAGACGTTAGACTTCGGGCCCTTCTCATGGAGTTGGCGCTGGCCCCAACCCCAGTACGCCGAGCACAGTGATCTCCTGGCACCTTCCAGTGCCCAGTGCCGCTCCCTGTTGAAGAAGCAGAGGAAGGCTCCATCCTCTCAGAGGCTTCGAGACAAAGCAGGGATTGAGGCTAGAAGAATGTCAGACAGCCCCGGTTCCCCGCCCGCCCGGGTTCTCGGCAGAGCTACCGAAGCAACTCCTGACAGAGGCGCCATCACCGGTGTCACCCTCCAGCTCTCTCACCTCGAAGCACCATGCCCACGACTCCTGGCAGGGATCGCCAGCTCCACGTCACCGTGGATCATGGCATCGCAGCGTCTCGAGGAGTAGCAGCTCGAGGCAGCACCGTTCCTCAGCGTCAGAGTCCCAGTCCCATGGCAGATGTCGTTTTTGGTACCATCACTCATACCACTCCCACAATACCAACAGGTCATTGGTAACCCCGACCTTGACCCACACTCGGCCCCCTACGACTCAGCTGGGCCAACCCGACCAGCTGGTGCTGCCGGTGCCACAGCAGAGTCAATGGCAAGGACCCCCATGGCAAGGCCAGTGGTGCCAGTCGACCCCCTGGCCCCCCATGCATGTCCAGCAAGGCCCTTGGTCGATAGCAGGGGCATTGGAGGCTCCCTCAGCCACACTATCCAGACCTCTGAGGGATAGATTGGCGGGTCATGGATCCTCGGCACCGCACAAGGAGTCTGACCAAGGGGTGGATCCCATGGCACCGGCCGATGTGCAGAGCCCCGTACCGCCCCCCTCCCCCACACCGAATGACAAGATTGTGGCCCTACGCCACCTCCACACCACATGAGGACTTCAGGGCTCATCAGGAGCTACTGAAGCGAGTAGTGTCCAGTCTCCAACTCCAAGCTCAGGAGATGGAGGAACCCTCGGACTCACTGTTCAAAGTACTCTCGTCCTCGGTACCGAGCAGAGTAGCCCTCCCACGGCACGAAGGGTTGGCTAACATCGCCAATGCCCTCTGACCTCCCTTGCGCTGGTATCGAAAAAGGCAGAGCACAAATATTTCATGCCCATGAAAGGGAAAGAATGCCTCTATACTCACCCTGCCCTCAACTCCTTAGTGGTGGAGTCTGTAAATCATAGAGAAAGACAGGGTCAACCAGGACCCACCTCCAAAAATAAAAACTCTAAAAGACTAGACTCATTTGGCAGGAAGCTTTATTCATCAGCCAACTTCCAACTCCAGGTGGCCAACCACCAGGCCCTCCTCAGTCGCTATGAGTTTAACTTGGGGGGGTCGCTGCTGAAATTTGAACCCTTCCTTCTGGAGCATGAGAGGAAGGATTTTAAGATGCTGGTGGAGGAGGGCACAGCCACCACAAAGCTGCTGTGCAGGCAGCATCAGATGCAGCTGATACCGCTGCTCAGTCCATGGTATCGGCTGTGTCTATGTGCAGGGCTTTGTGGCTATTGCTGTCCGGGCTTTCTGCGGAGGCATAGTCTGTGATGCAGGATCTTCTCTTTGATGGCAAGGACCTGTTCGCAGAGCAAACAGATGTGAGGATCCATGGCATGAAGGACTCACGTACTACCCTTCAAACCCTCGGTCTCTACGTTTCGCCCAAGAAAGAGCCTAAGCTGCAAGCCTCCACCCCGGCGTCCCAGCTGAGATACAAGCCCGCCTACAAGAGGCCCAAAGTCCCAAAAAGGCGAGGTCAGAGGCAGTCTCGCTCTGCCCCACAGCCTGGGCCCTCCAGGGGCAAGCAGTAGGGCAAGAGGCATTTTTGACTGGTTGCAGGAGGGTACGTGGGTCGCCCCCGAGAGGACTCCCCTACCAATAAAGTTAGTTTTCAGCAATCGCTTGTGTGCGTTCCTTCCAGAATGGTCCCAAATAACATCGGACCGATGGGTCCTCAACACCATTTCCCAGGATTACACACTACACTTTGTCTCACTCCCATCCTCCCATGGCAGGGGGGACCCGTCACTTTTACCCCTGCAACAGCAGAAAGTGGGTCGGCGCCTCAGCTTGGGAGCCGTGGAGAAGGTTCCGGGGGAGTTCCGGGGAAAAGGGTTTTTCTCCCGTTACTTCCCGATCCCCAAGGCAAAAGGGGGGCTCAGGCCCATCCTGGATTTGCGAGACCTCAATTGGTTCATGGCAAAATGCCGGTTCCACGCGGTCTCTGGACCCTGGCAATTGGTGTTCAGCCCTGGACCTTCAGAATGCATATTTCCATGCCCACATATTTGAGGGGCACAGACAATTCCTCCATTTCCTAGTGGGACAGGACCACTACCAATTTACAGTCCTCCCATTTGGCCTATCCACCATGCCCAGGGTATTCACAAAGTGTATGGCAGTGGTGGCAGCCTACCTCAGATGACGAGGGGTACAGATATTTCCCTATCTCGATGACTGGCTGCTCAAGGGCAGATCGTGGTCCCAGGTACAAAACCATGTGCACTTGCTCTTGGCTACGTGTGCCAATCTAGGCCTCCTACTGAATGAGGCCTACTTGACATTGGTTCCAGTGCAATGCATAAAATTCATAGGCGCTCTCCTGGATGCCTCCAAGGCCACAGCTTCCCTTCCCCTGGGCAGGTTCCAGACCCTGAAGGGGCTTATAGCCTTGATCACAGAGTTCCACATCACCACAACCAGGGCATGCCTGCAGCTCCTGGGCCACATGGCGGCGTGCACATACATGGTCTGCCACACCAGGCTTCATATGAGACCCCTCCAGCTCTGGTTGGCCTCAGAGTCCTCCCAGGCCTGGGACCAACTGGACAAAGTCTCTCGGTTCCAGCACCAGTGATTGCCACACTACAATGGTGGTCCTGCCCGGCCAATATGCTCCAGGGAATTCCCTTCCGGGACCCGACCCCATCACTAGACCTAGTGTCTGACATATCGGACTAGGGCTGTGGGGCCCCCAAAGGGAACTCACAGACCCAAGGGATGTGGTCAGCCACAGAGCTGTCCCTTCAATAAACGTCAGGGAACTCAGCGCGATACGCTTAGCCTGTGTGGTGTTCAGCTCACAGCTACATGGCAAGGTGGTCAGAGTATTCACGGACAACACTGCTGCGATGTTTTACATCAACAGGCAAGGTGGGATGAGGTCCTTGGCCCTCTGCCGGGAAGCCCTTAGCTTCTAGGAGTTCTGTATAGCCCAGGACATCTCCCTGAAGGCTTTCCATCTGCCAGGCATCAACAACACACAGGCTGATCACTTAAGCAAGGTTTTCTCCTCCCAACACTAGTGGTCACTCCACTCAGAGGTCACTCACCAGCTCTTCCGAGTGTGGGGCACTCCCCAAGTAGACCTGTTTGCGACCCGACAGAACTACCGTTGCCACGGGTTCTGTTCTGGGGGGTTGGGAAGGAATGCAATCTCAGATGCTTTCCTCCTGTCACGGTTGGGCCAACTCATTGGTACAGGACCCTCCTGGGCTTGCTCGTGAGCCTTCCGCAGCTGTTGCTGCTCCGCCTGGACCTACTTTCCCAGGACCAGGGCCACCTCCTCCACCCCAATCTGGCCACCTTCCATCTGACAGTGTGGATGATCAATGGCTAGATGTGGAGGAGAGAAGGTGTTCGGAAGGGGTCAGGCATGTCCTCGAAAGTAGGAAGCCATCCAGATGCTAAGCCTACCTGGGAAAGTGGTCCATGTTCTCCAGGTGGGCGGGCGAGCGGGGTACTTCCCCAATGTCTGCCCTGCTCCAACTTGTCCCTGATTACCTCCTCCACCTTTAAACTCAAGACCTGGCCCCTTCCTCCGTCAGGGTGTACCTGGAAGCTATTTCAGCATTCCATCTGCTGATTCAGGGCTGCTCAGTTTTCTCCCATGCCATGACCGGGCGTTTCCTCAAGGGGCTAGACTGGTCCTTTCCTTATGCTAGAACCCCGGTTCCTCAGTGGGATCTCTATTTGGTGTTATCCTGCCTCACGGGGGCCCCGTTTGAGCCCCTGGCCACATGCTTATGGTCTCACCTTTCATGGAAAGTAGCCTTCCTCATGGCTATCACATCAGCCCGGTGGGTCTCAGAGCTCAGGGCCCTGACCTGCGACCCCTCTTACACAGTCTTTCACAAGGACAAGGTTCAGCTCCGCCAACACTATGCATTCCTCCCTAAGGTGGTCTCCACTTTTCACATGGGCCAGGACATCTTCCTGCCTGTCCTCTGCCCAAAACCTCATGCCTCTAATGAGGAACGCCGCCTCGATGCGTGCAGAGCACTGGCTTTTTATCTGGATCGGACTAAGCCGTTCTGCAGGTCTTCACAACTCTTTGTTGCTTCAGCCGAGTGCATGAGGGGTCAATTGATCTCCACCCAGAGGCTTTCCCAGTGGATTACATCATGCACCCACTCATGCTACGACCTAGCAGGGGTTCCCGCACCACCTATCATGAGGGCGCACTCGTCAAGGGCTCAGGCCTCGTCGGCTGCATTTGTGGCCCATGTCCCTATTCAAGACATCTGTAGAGCCAGTACCTGGTCCTTAGTGCACACGTTCACATCGCACTATACGATCGTCTCCCATGCCAGGGATGACGCTGGTTTCGGTAGAGCTGTGCTTCAGCCAGGGAATCTGTGAACTCCTACCCACCTCCATCAGACATAGCTTGTAATCACCTACTGTGGAATACACATGAGCAAGCACTCATAGAAGAAAGGACAGTTACCTGTTCCATAACTGGTGTTCTTCGAGATGTGTTGCTCATGGTTATTCCACATCCCACCCTCCTTCCCCTCTGTCGAAGTTGGTCCGGCAAGAAGGAACTGAGGGTGGGGGGAGCGCGCGGGTCCCCTTATAGCACGCTATAGAGGCGCCACTCCAGGGGTCGCAGCAGCACTCCCCCTATGGGTACTGCTGAGGGAAAAAGTTACAACACTAGTGCACGTGGTGAGCATGCAAACCTACTGTAGAATAGACATGAGCAACACATCTCGAAGAACGCCAGTTACGGAACAGATAATGGTCCTTTTTGTTCAGTGTTGTTATATTTGTGTGTGTGTGTGTTTTGTACAACACCCAGACATCTGTAATCAAAGAATGAGAACTTTCCACAGCAATGTGTGTTTAGCTACTTGCAGTACAGCAGGAAATTATTTTGACATGTTAGAAAGAAAGGGACTGTATGTTTTTGCATCTTACAATGCAAACTCCTTTTAAATGAGCTATTCAGATATAAAAGTGATCAACATAAGAGCACTCAAGTGTATCCCATAGCAAGTAGAATAAATCACAACAAAATTATCATGTCCCTACTTGTTAATATATACAATACATATACATTGCTACCCATTAAGAAATTTGTGATTGTCTAGTTATAATGCTAAACAGTCTCTTTTTTCCTTAATAATGACATTCCTGTATCTAAGGTTTTTTGCACCAATAATATTTGCTGAATAGCTTGATAAAATTGCCAGATATTGTATATGGGGCAAGGAGGTTGGTCCAAAACAGCATGAAGAAAAGGGCAAGGCCAAGGCCAAATAATTAATTTTGTATATGCTACCTGCACTAAGAATTTCTTCTTAATCTAGGCAAAATTTACGGTAGAGTACATTTAAAATTCCCTTTATGTTTAATGGCAGCTATACCTTTAGAGAAGTTTTAGCTTGTATAGCCGTCATGTACTCATCAGATCCTTTCTGCTTTGCGCTACCGGGGTCATATATTCCCATTGATGAATGTTCTTGAACAATTTCCACTTTTGGTCAGAAACAGTCTTTTTCATCAGTAGCCTTGTGCTTTGCACCTATTTTCCTTAATCAGATATTTCAAAAACAAAAAATCTCTTTATTTTAGTAAAGTTTGAGCTTCCTTTTGACACTTCTTTGAGTAATGATGGAGTAAAGGTTTTGGTTCCAGACGTGGATTGAGTTTATTGTGAGTCCCCTCTAAAGCACTATTGTCCTACAACATGAGTAGCTTTTACTATACTCCTGGCCAACTGGAGTTTCTGTTTTCTAAGGAAAATATTTACTGATTATTTGCATGTATACATATACAGAAGATGAAATCCTGGCTCTGCTGAAGTCAATTGCAAAACTCCTATTGACTTCAATGTAGCCAAGATTTCACCCAGAATATGCTCTACTTCCATCTAATGAGTGTCTGTGCATTGTCACCAGCAGGCAACAATTTTTCAGGCATCACAAATCGCTTCACCAGAAGCAGAAATCTGGACTAATTCTTTTGAGTCAGTTTTATCATCTATTCTCTTGGAATCCAAGGAATTCCTTTGCGTGACCCATTGGAACTAGTTGTTTGTTCATAGTATAATCCAGTGGAAACTTCCTTTATGCAGTATAAAAAGGAGTACTCCTGCACCGACCCAAGTCCAGTTTGGTAATTAGTATCCAAAGAATATATTTTTCAATCAAACCCAGTGTGCATGAATGCTTTGGGGGGGGGGGGGGGAACATCATGTACCACATCAATCTACCTCAAAATTTAATATATCTACAGCAAGAAAAGAAATGTACAAAGCTAGGATATTTGTTCATCTAGACCTTGATCTTTTGTCCATTCAAGTCAATAAAAAGCTCTTATTGATAGTGGAAGATCAAGTATCTAAGGCCTGATTCTCCTCTTCTTTGCATTTTGTGTAGTATTTGTACCCAGGCAAAGTGAATGCTACCATTCTGCTTTGGTAGCTGTGACCTTAGGCACCCCTGTGTTCACACCCTGCATACTACTGCAATGATATTTGTGCAAAATAAGACTTATGAGATATAATTTGAAAACTAATAGCACTCTGGTCAGTACCTACATTGTGAATTGTATGTGACAATGCTGTGCGTGGAATTAGGGATACTCATATTCTGCTTCAAAGTCTGTGACTAAAAGGTGTTTAAACCAGGCATGCCAGGGGAGCTGATAAGCTAGGCCTGGCCAAATTCAATGGGCTATTCATTTGTATCAGCAACTGCAGGAAGAGAACACTTAAATAGCAAAATTGCAACAAGAAACATCATATTGGAACAAACTAGGGGATACCTTAATCAGGATGGCGTTTGGCCTCCCTGGAGGGAATAGGAGACTGAATCCCAGGAAATCAATTTGACTCTTGAAACATAGGCAGTTTTTGAGATATAAGGACACAGACAAACTTTGGATTATCTTTTTCCTGAGGAGATAAGGAAAACCAGCACCTTGTACTCTGTGGGAATCCTGGCTAAGAGTTAGCCAGGTATTACTGGGAAAGGAAGAATGATGAGAAAATCACCTTGAACAAAGATGGTAGCTATGTTAGGTCTTAGTCATTAGAAAGTTTATTTTTACTTGTATTTGTTTGTAATCATTTCTATTCTTACTCCTTGGTATCACTTGACTGAGTGATTCTCAAACTTTTGTACTGGTGGCCCCTTTCGCATAGCAAGCCTCTGAGTGCGCCCCCCCCCCCACTTATAAATTAAAAACCCTTTCTAATATAGTTAACACCATTATAAATGCTGGAGGCAAAGCGAGGTTTGGGGTGGAGGCTGACAGTTTGCAACCCCCCGTGTAATAACCTCACAACGCTCTGAGGCATCCTGACCCCCAGTTTGAGAACCTCTGTCTTAACCTATGTCCTTTTGCTAATAAACTTGTTTTGTTTTTACTGTAAATCAATTCAGTGTTATGTTTGAAGGGAAGGGTGTGTTTAGTCCAGTTAAATGAATAAGCTGTAATGTACTGACTCTTTAAAGGAGCAGTGAATACAATAGCTTCAGTAAATGCACAGTGATAGGAGCTGTGTGTTATAGAGAATCACCTCAGAGGAGCTCCGGGGTTGGAGTTCACTGGTTGTTATCTGCTAGGCAAGGTTTGGGCTGGGAGAGGTTGAGTTTGCTGGTGAGGAAGACAGGCTGGTGTTATAGGGAGCTGACACAGTCTCATCTCCAGCAAGGCTCACTCTTGCTGAAGCAGAGAGGTAACACAGAGGCTTATATCTCTGGTTGTCGTCAGCAGCATGTTACAATAGCATTTTACACACACTTTGCCCCAGTGTAAGTGACCATTCAAGGTGTAAGGCAGTGGATAACCAGGCTCTATTGTAAATTGAATATTGATATCAAACAAGAATAGTCTGCATTCTTTCCCACACACACACCCCCAGCTCATTTTAATGTTCAGTAGTGAATTTGGTGTACATGAAAGCAAGAGACCAATTATTGGCATTACATTGGTCAAGGACTTTCTAAGCTTCCAAACACTGCTGTGTCACTGCATCTCAATCTTTACGGGTAATTATGCCAATTTATTTCAGTCTTTCTCTGAACAAAGACTGCTCAGTCATGTGGGTGGTTTTATGATGTGATCCAACTTTCACTGGAGACTTCTGACTGTGGAGACCACCACACTTATTTTTATGTGAGATCTAAACAGGATTCAAACCTAAACCTCCAGAAGTAAAGTAAAGAGCTTGTGATTTAACATATGCCGTCTGACTAGCCCCTAAACAAGGATTTTATTAAACACGCTTCACTTTTCTTTTTCCTCCAGAAACTTTCTCGGGACAAATAACTTTAACAAAAAACTTTTCGAACTGTAAAAGCCATTGCTGGTTAATCACAGCTGTGTCAGTTTAAAGATGTGATTTCCACAACTTAGTCCTGTAGATTTATGATGGCCTCTATGATTTTTATTTCCCCCCCACATTATGAATGCCACATTTCTCATGAGGGCCATAAAAAGTTGAAAGGTATAGTAGCAATATGCAATGCAGACTTCCCTGCACCCTTGTGCTGGTCCACATAAAATCTGAATTGAGGTAGTCATTTCCTGAAGTTATTAATCAACCTAATGTGATCACTTGATGAAAGTCATGCTGCACTGTTTGGATATTTTAAGGAGTTTTTGTTTTTTTGCTTCCTTGAAGCCCTTCTATTGTAAGCTAAATGTGTTCCTTTCTTTCTCGGCTATGTTCAGCTCTTGTCTATGTGGAAACTTTTTATTTATGTTGGGATGATATGGTATCAATTTAAGGCCCACTTAATCATATGAGTAACTTTAAATGGATAGCTCCATTTGAACTCAGTGGATCACCTCTCCAGAAGCAGGACCTCAGTCTGGTAAGGGAAAGGAAATTTCTGAGAGGATCCCCAAACAGAGTTTCTCCCTGATTGTTGAGTGGGTGGGTAGAGTTGTCCCATCAGGAATGGACTGCTAGGTCTGCCCATCAATCTAGCAGATCCTGGAGAATCTGCATGATGTCAAGGCCCTCCATGTGGCAACACTGTGTCTCACTTCAGCACTGGAACCTCAGGGCTTGGCTACACTGGCACTTCACAGCGCTGCAACTTTCACGCTCAGGGGTGTGAAAAAACACCCCCCGAGCGCTGCAAGATGCAGCGCTGTAAAGCGTCAGTGTAATCCGGGCAGCAGAGCTGGAAGTGCGGCTCCCAGCGCTGCACGCTACACCCGTAAAGGATGTGGTTTACGTGCAGCGCTGGGATAGAGCTCTCTCCCAGCGCTGCCACTCTGACCACACTCACACTTCAAAGCGCTGCCACGGCAGCGCTTTGAAATTTCTAGTGTAGCCAAGGCCTCATCAGTGTCTCTCACCTTCTCTTCACCCCTACCCCTCTCTGCCCCTGGTAATACAGGTTTAATAGCATTGAACTATCAGGAACTTTCCCTGGCCACAGCTATCTCAGGCTCTCAAGTAGGTCCTTATTGAACAAAGCACTTAAGCATGTTCTTAGGTCAGTTGTTCAGGAAGTCAAGTATCAGAGGGGTAGCCATGTTAGTCTGGATCTGTAAAAGCAGCAGAGAATCCTGTGGCACCTTATAGACTAACAGATGTTTTGGAGCATGAGCTTTCATGGGTGAATACCCACTTCGTCAGACGCATGTATGGAAATTTCCAGGGGCAGGTATAATATGCTAGCAAGCAAGCTAGAGATAACGAGGTTAGTTCAAATCAGGGAGGATGAGGCCTGTTCTAGCAGTTGAGGTGTGAAAACCAAGGAGGAGAAACTGGTTGTACCTCAGTGCTTGGCTGTAGACAATGGATCGTGTGAATGTGCCTGGGAAGGAAGCTGGAGAATGAAGGTAGGCATAGCGGTCAGAGTTTTCAATATTGGTCTCCCTGGCCACACTATAGCAGACCTTAAGGTGGCCATTCTGCAAGCAAAAAAACTTCAGGACCAGACTTCAAAGAGAGACGCTGAGCTTCAGTTCATCTGCAAATTTGACACCATCAGCTCAGGACTAAACAAAGACTGTGAATGGCTTGGCCAATCAGAACCAGTTTCTCCTCCCTTGGTTTTCACACCTCAACTGCTAGAACAGGGCCTCATCCTCCCTGATTGAACTAACCTCGTTATCTCTAGCTTGCTTGCTAGCATATGTATACCTGCCCCTGGAAATTTCCACTACATGCGTCTGACGAAGTGGGTATTCACCCACGAAAGCTCATGCTCCAAAACGTCTGTTAGTCTATAAGGTGCCACAGGATTCTCTGGTGCTTGTTCAGGAAAACACTTAAGCCTGTGCTTAAGTTCCATGGACTTTAGTGCTCTTCAGGGAGCATTCTCCATAATGTAGGGTGCTTATCAGGGAAGATCATATAGCTCTGTCTCTATTAACTTTCCCAGGTAATCTCTATGGGCTACTGCCAGGCTGTTGGCAAGAATCCTCTCCCCTGGGATGTTGCAAAGGGGACCCTGCATGTGGATCATAGGGGCCTGATTTGGCCCAATGTTACTAACAGCTGTGTTATTCAGCTAGTTGGGTTTGCTATGTTTTCAGGAAATTTCTAAGCTGTCCATGTGTCATTTGCATCTGATCAAGTGTTTTATATATATTTGGGAAGGAAGAGTCCTTTTTCTGGATTAGAAAAATGAGCTAATAAGATAACATTCTTACAGAAATATGTGGAAAGTGTAAGCTCCATCCTACTCAATTGCTGGACTGATCATGATAGTGAGGCGTAGTTCTAGGATATAACATTGATAACATGCAGGAAAAAATGAAAGTAATAGCCTAAACCTTCAAACACTCTTTCCCATCATCAAGAGTATGTGAAATAAACGTATTCCTTTTCCCCTGAAAAATATATGTTATGAAACTAAAGCTAGAAAATCTTTCCAGTATATGTATCTGGTAATTTTCAGAGGAGCAATATCTTGCATCAGAAAAATCAGGCGTTTTGTACAGCCATGCAGACACAAAGTAACAATGGGAGAATTGGAAAGAAGCTGTCTATGTTAGAGAGCTGAAACCTCATTCTCAACAAAATGCAGGCATGTGTCAAAGACTCAGGAGCAAACGGTAGTAATTTAGCTCTTCCTGAAAATCAAGTGACATGATTTGTGTTCTTCCTACTATTCCAGTAACTTATTTTTCATTAACCTCCATATTCTCTATAGCAATGGTTCCCAACCTGTCATGTGCAAAGGCATGGTACATAGCAAGAAGAAGACAAAGACATACATATATATAAATGTATCATATGCCAAGAAGGAAATGAAAAAGAAAAACAAGGGCAAAATGGCACATGCTTTAGCATACACAGAAGCTTGTAGAGGTAACTAGTATCTTGGGGGGTATGTTTTCTGGGATACATTCTTGGTACTATGAGACAGGGAGGAGAGAGTTATTGCCTTCCATTGCTTGAGTGAGGGGTAGGCCTCTTGACCCAAAAGGGTTCCCTGATGGAAAGAGATTCTCTGGCAGGGAAGGATGGTCTTTAATACAGTACTGAGACTACATTTTCCTTAGCATGAGATCCCTGCCTGCTATCAATTGCCAGGATAAAATGTCAGGAAAGAGGCAGGATAAGCTATGCAAGGATCAAACCACAAAGGGATTCATAGAACAAAGACTGCCTCTGAAGCTAGACCTAAAAAAGAACTGGAAGTCAGGTCAGCTGATGGAGTTCATGTGTTTTCTGTAAAAAGTGCTGCTAAGTGACTGGACAGCCATATTCTGCTCTGGCCAGTTTCTGAGCACCTGGTTAAGGGAGGCTTGATTACAGTCTATAAGTGCCTACATCGGGGACAAATACTTTATAGTGGCCTCTTCAACTTAGCAGGGAAAGGTATAATATGATCCAATGTCTGGAAACTGAAGCTAAACAAATTCAGACAAGAAGAAAGGTGTAAATTTTTAAGGGGGAGAGTAATCATAGGAACAATTTAGCAAGGGTGGTGGTGGATTCTCTATAACTTATAGTTTTTTAACCAAAATTGAATGTTTTTCTAAAAGATACACTTTAGGAAGTGTTGCAGTCCGTTTGATACAGGAGGTCAGACTTCATGATCAAAATGGTCCCTTCTGGCTTTAGAATCTATGAATCTATGAAATAAAATAATTTCATAAGGACTTCATTTACCCCCCCAAAAAGTGGAAGTAAAAACACACATTCTAACCTCCTTTACTGATTCACGGATTCTGGGCATTCCAGGTCTTTTCTGAAACCCATCTTAGCTGAAATGACTGGAGAGATGAATCTGTAATATACTTGATTTTATGTAGTGGCTGACACTCAAGGTGGATAAAAATGCTACAATTGCTACCAGCTAAGAGAAATCTCCTTAAGCTCAAGTGGTAGAAGCTCTTCTTTTTAGGCTTGTATGACATTCCAGACCAGTGAGGTGTTGTGTCATCCTTGCCCTGAAGTCTTTAG
This sequence comes from Chelonoidis abingdonii, assembly GCF_003597395.2. Taxonomy (NCBI): domain Eukaryota; kingdom Metazoa; phylum Chordata; order Testudines; family Testudinidae; genus Chelonoidis; species Chelonoidis abingdonii. Next base: position 33,305,901 of record NC_133774.1, read on the forward strand.
CGTCTCTCAATGCTTTGCTACTGTAATTCCCACCTGGGCCACTCACAAACAGCTGGCTTCCACCAGCCTGGGTAGTCACTTATAGGGAGACCCCAACACACTCCCAGCCCCAAATTTCCCCCAAAAACATGTGTTCTGCACTGTCCAGCCCGCTCATGGACAGCTCAGATATTTTAGGTCCATTGCTCCTCTAAAGGGATCAAGATCCCACAGTTTGGTACTTCAAATGGAGTTACCACACAGCCCAGTTTAACCACAACTCTGGACTAGTTTTAGTTAAAGAAACAAGTTTTAGTACTAGGAAGCATTTTATTTTTATTTATCTTGTAACCATTTCTGCTTTTTAATGTCTGTACTTGTACTCACTCAAAACCTACCTTTTTGTACTTAAAATAAATTTAACAAACTAGACTTGTTTCAAAGTCAATTCCCTTACATGTTCCCAGTAAAGTTGCTGACCAAATTCTCAGGTTAGGATCTGCTCTCAAATTCCAAAGATTGTTTCATTTGTCTTCTTAGGTGAAAGAGAGATAAAGACAGATAGTGAGAGATAGTGTTTTTGCCCCCACTTTATAGTTCAGTTCCCCTTTGAAATGCATTTTCCTGAGTTTATTCCCTAGATAAAGTACATTCCCGCTGTGAGGTTAGAGTCATGGAGTCTCATGTTGAAAGAGGTTCCATGCTCTTGTGTGCTAAGATGCAGATCTAGTTGTTCCTGCCCCCTTTCTTTGTTGAAGAATGCCCTCTGGTTAGGTGATGCTCATCAACTCTGAAGACATCAGGCTAGAGGCATCATCTTGTCCTTTGTCTTTGAGTTACTGGATTAGCCAGACTTGTCAGGTAAACACATTTCAAACTTACTTTCAGCTTATGTTTATAACTTGACATATACTGTTACTGTGCACATTTCACATTGATATTACCAACCAGTAATTAGTTTTCAAATGATTCCCTGTGAGGTATATTTGTACAAAGATTACTACAATAGTGTGTCGGGTGTGAATACAGGGGAGCATTTGGTCACAGCTTGATATAATAGGGTGTGTGTAACTTGTTATTGTGGTCCAAACCCTTGACTCAGTGAGGCCGCATTTACCCACTGCAGCTCTCTCTCTTTGGCTTACAGTGTCTCCACCACAAGTGCTAGAGCGGCGCGCAGGTGCATCAGTGCAGTTGCGCCCGCTGTAAATGCCGTCATGCAGATGTAGCCTAGAAATATATATTCCTTGTACTTACTAAGGCAGACCACTCCCAACATGAAGGTATTTGCAAAACTTCATAAGCATCTTCCTAAATAAATGCTCATCCTGGTACTGGATTGGATGCTAAGAATGTCTTGAGCTCAAGTCTAATGACATCCCCCTGGTTTTCTGTCTCACCTTTCAGAAGCATGTTTACACTGGATCCTGCCTTCCACCTTAGCATTCTGATAGTGAGGGTAACGATGAATAGCACCTGGGTTAGGGCTTACTCTACCACAGTGATGTTCTCTTCTAAACCAGCTATATTTATTTTCTATTGACATTTTAAAACTGATTTATTTAACCAAAACAGGCCATCAGCAAATAGCTATGCCAAGCTTGGGAGAGAGCCCCTTGAAGGAAAGGAGTAAATATAACTCAATAGTAGAGGTTATAAATCATCACATAGCTAGAAAATGCCTCTTCTGCCCCCAAAACTGCTGTATTGCTACTCTGACTGCCTTGCCAGCCATAACAGGTCCTTATCAGCCTTACTAAGATTGGTTACGATCCAGGTAGCAGGGAGTGGAGGAAAAAAGGAATGTTGAATTGGAGTTCTCAAGTTATAACTTTGAAGCCATATATTTCTTTCTCCCACTTCAGACTACTCCTTCACCAGAACTTTCCTACCCAGATCAGCCAGTAGTGACTTCCTCCCACTGGAGTCAAATATTTACTTCTTGCTTGCCTGAGGAATGAAGGTCTGAAATCAAGATTTGACCTTGGGTCCTCTGCCAGCAGCGAGATGTGTTACTACTAACCACAGAGTCAGACAAAAAGTAAAGCTGAATAAATGATGGTTAATGAAACTAATCTGTTTTATAATTTTATCTAAAGGGTAATGATGATGTGGATAGTAAGAAGTCTCCAAAAATTCTGCTGAGCTGTATGTTTCAGCTTGACACTATTTCTCCTTCAAACTAGTATTTGTATAGTGCAAATCCATTCTTACAACTGTGATGAATGATGTCAGATGATAATGAAATCATTTAGCGGCTCTGTTAGAGCTTCTAAAAAACATTATCAAATATGGCATGTGGCCATATGTTAGGTTTTATGGCCAAAATGCATTTAATACAAAGCACTAAAGTACTGGGGTGCATAAGGAACTATAAGCTCTTAGTCTTTATGAATCTTAGTTTGTGCATGCTCTTTAAACAGGAGTGATAAATACAACTTCTTAGCTTGGGAACAATAAAATATGTTACCAACGTGAACAATTTCTGGTTTTCACTTTTATGTCTGTGAAACAAACAGTACAAAAAGCTGTAATGCTAACATATCCCTTTTCAATGTTAGCCTAGGAGAGGTGATTATCTGGGGATGTGGTATGACTCTTTCTTCATTTTCTATTGGTCTTTGAGTATGGGCTAGCACTTAACCTGAGATGTGAGCTCTAGGGATTGTAGATACCACTAAAGTATATACTATAGCTTGTAATACTCAGATTTCTGTTTCAAGAGCTTTACACAATGATAACATGTCCTTTCCTCAGTCTTTATGTTTATTAGTTGGAAGGAAAGCATAGATGCGATCCATAAAGAAAAGCATTCGTTTAATACATATTGTCATGTCTATGATGCTTAAGTAACTGAAAAATTTTACATGGGAATTAAACAAAGGCAAAGAGGAAAATTGCCTGTTTTTTCCCATAGAAAGATTGGCCCCAGATATCAACATGAGAAACACACATGGGATCTATTCAAATAAATCCTACTTGTTGTCATGTGGTACCATCTCCCAAGGTAGCAACAAAATAGTGATACATAAAACAGCTGCCACCAAGCATTTTCTAGCTGGTCTTTACATATATGAGTCCCTTGATTTCTTTTCCTTATTTCTCTGTTTACAATATATATGTATATATAGAAAAAAATGAGAATGCTAATAAAAATGGCTAATATTAAAAGTGATCATTAAGTGTTTGGAGCTGGTAGCCAAGTGATAAAAGTAAATGGGTCTGTTTATTTTAAACACATGCTTGTCTGAAAGCATTGTAAAAAGTATATTCTCCTTGCCTGCTGCTGAGTACATTGATTTAGCCAGATGCTCCATGTGGCTCAGAGGTAGCATAATTACCATATGTTTTACAATCATAATGGGACTGTCTTTTTGTTCTGTGTATGTTCATCACCTAGTACAGTGGTGCCCTGATCCCAGGCTCTACCACAATGCAATAATAATGAATAGTAATAAGGCCATTCTGACAAGGAATGAAGTGGGCAGTCTTTCCAATGTCTAACAGGAGAAGCAAGCTGAGGTCCCAGGAAGTGCATTAGGACCCTGGCACTCTGGTCACATGTCTGGAGTTGCCACATGGATTTGTACTTGAACCTGCATTCTAAGGGTGCCTGATCTGATCATCAGTCAGTGGTATGGCCTTCTCTGATATTTCACAGAGCTCTGAAGGCCAAACCCTCAAAGATATTTTTATGACTAGCTCCCATTGAAATCAATGGGAGTTAGGGACTTCAGTATCTTTGAGGATCTGGTTCAGTGTTCCTTTTGTAAAACTGCATGCTAAATATTCAAAATGGGGCTAAAGCTTATAGGATCTACCAAAAAATCAGTTCTTACTAGTCGCCTTCAGTTCCCAACCTACATAATTATTATTTTGACTCAAGAGGTGGAAGGGAGGAAAGTACATAGGAGAAACATCAAGATTTTCCTCAGAGAAACAGTAATAGCTTCTGGTGGTCCTCCTGAGCGTATAAAGGTAAATTGTACCAACCAGTGGATTATAGCCAATGCTATGTGACTTCAACCATGTAACCATTCACAGCCAACTCAGATAGTATTCAAAAATTCATTGGGAAAAAGATTTGCCTTTTTACATGCATCTAGATGGAGAGAAAATTCTTCAACTGAATTTTCGTTTGCTTGAAAAATGTGGTAAAATGGAAAAGGGCATTTTAATGGAAGACCTGCAAACTCAACAAGGAAGAATTTCTGAGCCCTTTTATTTCAAGCTGAATATATTTTGCCCAGCACAGCTTGTGTATCAGATTTGCTCAGCTTATAAATCAAAAAGTTATTCTCCTGCCACCAGCACAGAAGATTCTGCAAAGGGTCTGAAAGGCATGCTGTGCTTTATTCTGTCTCTGACCACCTCCTCAGCAAGAAAGATTCTACCATCAGAGTGTAGATGATGGATCAAATGTTCAAAAGCACCTAAGTGATTTAGGAGCTTAAGTTCCATTTTCAAAAGTCACCTAGACACTTAGCTGGCTTTCAGTGAAGCTTTTGGTGTGTCTACACTGAATAGTAGGATGTGATTGGAGCTGGTGTAGCCAGACTGAGCTAACTTGGGTGCCAGAGCAATGAAACTGCAGAAGCTTTGACTAGCCACCCAACTAAATGCACACTGTTCCAGGAAGGCTTGTATCCATGGTGCTACAGCTTCACAGCTCAGTATCTGGAAGATCTAGCTCAAAGCTAGTTTGCATATGTCTATACAAGTTTAGGTTTATAGAGGATGGATTTTTTTTAAGGCATTTAGGTGCCTAAAAATACAGATAGTGCCTGGTGGGATTTTCAAAGGCACTTATCTGTATCTTTAGGTGCTTAAATACTTTTAAAAATCTGGCCCTAAAGGCCCAAGGCACTTTTGAAAATGGATCTTAGACTCTAAAATCACTATCACTTTTGAAAATGTTGAGTGATATTTCTGTGTGATCTGTTGGAGATTATAGAATCCAGCTCACTCTTTCATAGATGTACCATCACTAACTTGTGTAACTTGTGCCTTCAGAACTCTTACTGAGGTTTATGGAAGTTGTGAAAGGATACAGTTTTGGGGCATTTGTCATTATACTAGCAGATTTATTATAAACTCCTTCTTAACTTTAGCTAAATTATAATAGCCTTGTCACTGTCTGTTATATCAGTGGGCTCCAAACTTTTTTGATCGCGCATCTCTTGCCGTGCCGCAGAGCCGGCTCTACCATTTTGCCACACACCCTGAAGAATCCTCTTGCACACCCCACTTTGTAGACCACTGTGTTATATAATACTTGTATGATTTCACTTGGTTGTTCCATTAAATCTTACTTTTCCAGATTATGTATATGAAGTGTGTGTTTAAATTTCCTCCTATAAACTATGCAATTAATTTTGGGATCAACTGTATCATCTGTTAACATCAATTTGTCTCTTTTGTTTTCATATCCAAGAAAGTGCAACACTTTAAGTTGAAACAATATAATACAATACCCCAAGCCCAGTCTGTTCTAGTTCACTTCTTATTGGTTTTGTAGTTCAGATTTTTCAGTCTGCACATAATACATTTCCCATCCTACTACTGAAACCCTTGCTTATTACTCATTTTATTTGTTGGTCTTAAAAAATTGACTTTACAGCTGTTTTCTCTAGGTTATTTCCACACACATGGGAAAGAAAGGGTCTCTGAGCACTGATGGCTTTGGGATACAACGAGTTCTGAATCTCTACTATTCCTACTCCTTCTGTTTTGTGTCCACCTGCTATGCTGTACTTGTGTTGAATTTAGCATAATCAAGAATAAATTAACACGGCATCATCAAGAATTTGCAAATCTAGACCAAGAAGAACAGTCAACTTTTGTCAAAATTAAAGCAAGGGTGCCCAAAGATGCAGATAGATAAATAGTGGGAAATACAGAAGCACATAAAAAACATTTGGCACCTAACTCCCTTGGGCTCTTGTCTCATTCTTGCTCTACTGTGAACTAACACATTTACAACTATTTCCTGTATAGCTTCATTTCTAAAACGATGCTGATTTCAGAAAGCTGTTGTGATATATAGTGGTTAACTCTGTAAGGTCCTATAACATCAGCTGCAACACATTTTAAATGTAGTAATTGTACAGTTGTTCCAGGGGAAAACAAATCATGTCTGGTTGTAACAGACTGATTGCACTTATTTCACTTTCATTCTCCAACGTTTGGATAATTTTGGGAAGGAGGGTTTTCTGAGAGCACACGGCTCTTTAGCAGAAAAAAATGTAAAACAGGAGCAAATGGCTGGATGCTGAAGCCAGGCAAATTCAGACTGGAAATTAAGCTCACATTTTTTAACAGTGAGAATAATTAGCCATTGAAACAATTTACCTACAGCTGTGGTAGTTTCTCCAGCAATTGCAGTCTTTAAGCCAAGACTTGATATCTTTCTAAAAGACAGGTGCTGGCTCAAACAGATACTGGGTGAAATTCTATGGCTTGTGTTATACAGGTGGCCCCAATGGTCCTTTCTGGCTTTAAAATCTCTGAATCTATGAATTATACATTTGTAATTTGCAAGCTAATTATGCACATGCTAACTACCAGACCCCCAAACCTCTACTAGATCCGTGTCAACAGATAGTCCTGTTGGGTTCAATGGGACTGCTTATGTGAGTAAAGGCTATTCGCCTGTACAAGGATTCACATGTTGGGTATTTGGCACTTAATTTAGGCCCTGATTCAGTCTGAAGTTTAAGCACAAGTCTAACTTTAACCATGGCAGTATTCCCATTGAACTCATTGCAACTGCTTCCCTGTTCAATGATCAGCCCCTGCTTAACTACCTTGAGGAATAGGGGACCTTAGCTATGGATAACTGGAGTTTTCTTTCATGTGAGGTTTCATTCATGTACAATATTGTCTCTTTCCCCAGTTATAAACTGACTCTGAATGCTAACTTTATGTCGGTTTTACCTAACCTCTTTCAGATGTCATCAGCCACCCCTCAGTAGCATTTTTCTTCCATATTTGAGATGTGGTAGTTAGAATGATTTTTGCAGAATGAAAAAATGATTCATACTTGTTTTGTTACTGTCTGTTCTTTACATCTAGTTTTAAATAGTTTGCCTATTAATCAGTTTCGGGGTGGACTCTAAAGAAGTGAATCTGACAGAGAGACAAGCAGGTATGTATCAGTTGTGTCTGTAAATTGCTATGAGGATTCAACAGCTGGGTTCCCCCACAGCAGTCTGACAATGTCCAGCTGGGGGCACTGGACTGGAGCTGTGACAGTATGGCTGTCCGTCCACTGGGATTTAAGCAGAGGTGGATTAAGCTATTGTTTTTCACAAAACAAGTGAACTGACCTATTCAGTTTGTTCTTCTGTCTTCTGGATTGTTCCTATTTAGCAATAGATATATGCTTCCATTTTTAATTAATCTCTCAGACAGCCCAATACTATTCTGGCTCCATGCACCACTGCTTATGCCTTGTCCTTGAGTTTTATTCTGAGAGTCGTTCTTAAGCATCCCATTTCCTTTGACATCATCAGACTCCATCATCAAAGACTACAGAGAGATCACTTCAATATTTATAATGTGAGCTTTCTGAATAAGCTTCCACGTTACACATAGAACAAGCCCCAGGGCTGGCACTAAATCAAGAAGTTTGCTTTCTTTACCTTTTGAAAGCAGTGTGTTCTCTGTAAATCAGCCTTTTTCATTATTATATGCTGTCAGTGTCACTGACTTATGCAGCAATTTTGGATGTCTCTGTAGTGACCTCAGAATTTTTGCCGGTATTATATTTGCTTCAGATTCACAGTCTAGTAAAGCTGGCTGCTGTGCAATTTGCATCTGTATTTGTTGACCAGTTTTCTCCACAGTGCTTCTTTACAGCGAACCAATTCAGCAAAGAATTCCATGTTGCTCCTAACCCTTTTGCAAAAGGTTGAATCTTTTGTTGCATATAACCAAGATGCTTTCAATTAACATACATTTTTCCACAGCTACTGCATTTTTGTACGCCTGATGTTTATAAGCAACTTGTTCTCTGTGTGGCAGATCTTGTAGCATTTTCCCTGTCATATAAGTCAATGCCTCTGGCCTGCTGTGTTCCCTTAGCTACATCCTCTGTGTTCATATGTGTCTAGATTTTGGCACTATATACATATGCATACATGCACAAACGAACACACTCCATATACTACCTTTTTTTAAAGACAAGGTCACTCTTCAAACACATCCTAAATTTCTTCCTAAGGTGCATTTGTCCTTTCTTCAAAACGAACCCATTCATCTCCCAAACTTCTTCCCAAAACCACATGCTAATACATTTGAGGCAACAATGCACACACTTGATATTCGCAGAACATTATCCTTTTATCGGGATAGAACTAAGTCATTTAGAGATTCCCCCAAACTCTATATTTCTATAGCCCAACAGTCTAAGGCAAGGAGATAGGATATCAGACTACATATGCCTGAGTTACCAACTGAAACAGGTTCAACCTCCAGCTTCAGTCAAGGCACACTCTACTAGATCCTTGTCAACTTCAGTAGCATTTCTTCACAACGTCCCGCTTTCAGACATATGAAGGGCTGCTACCTGGGCTTTGGAGCTTACGTTTGCTAAATATTATGTTCGCACACAAGGTCCATCATTGGACACTCAAGTGGATTGACCTGTCTTGTCAACAGCTTTCTTACCATATCCGAAGTCCCGACCATCCTAAGAGATACTGCTTTTAAGTCACCTGGTGTGGAGCACTCACAGGGATACCTCTCAAGGAAGAGGAGGTTACTCACCTTGTGCAGTAACTGATGTTCTTCGAGATGAGTGTCTCTGTGGGTGCTCCACTACCCACTCTCCTGACTCTACTTCAGAGTTTGGAGCAGGCTCCATTGTAATGAAGGAACTGAGGAGTCCGGGCCATGCATGCGTTGTTGGGGCATTGGCAACGTGCGAGGTAGGCACCGTGTGTGCGCGGGCCATACCAGTACTGCTACAGAAATCTCTGATCAAAGGTGCAGGGATGCACCTTGACCTGGAGTCGAGCACCCACAGGGACACTCATCTCGACAAATTCAGTTACTGCACAAGGTGAGTAACTTCCTTATCTGGCTGTAATACTAATTTTACAACAACAAAAAAAGATGGTGTTTAATATTTAAACAAGCCATTCAATCTGAAACATTTCCAACAGATGAGCTCTTTAAATAGCTTATTCCAAGTGGATTATTAGGAACAGTGCTTCCTTTGAACAACAAATTCTACTGTCTATGCCAATGTCAACAAAGCTAATGTTGACACTTGTTCTGTTACCTGAATGAAGGGGAAGCCAGAATCCATTTTACATTTCTTTGCATAACACTGTTATCTTCTTGCAATTCATAACACGCTGGAAGTACAAAATTAGTGTACTTAGAATGGTTAAGTTATAGAGTAATCAAATTCTTTGTGCACAATGTTCAGGTGATACAAAGGAGTATTCTGTGATATTACCATCAATCAATAAAATTAGGTTTGTCCAGAACAAGTATTTTTCTAGCCCAAAGAGCTTTGCTTCAGATAAGCACCCGGAAGTTAGTTTCAGATCTTAGCTAAGCCTTTGTTTGCCAGTCAGGGCTCCTTAGGGGATTCAGGATAGGCTTTGCTGTCTTATTTTTAGTGAGATACAATATACTCTTTAGCTGCCACTGAAAGTTGGCTCTGAGCATGCTGAACCTTTGTGTGTCAGTTTCATCGACCCACTTTCCAATAAGAAATCTCCTGGAACATGAGCTGGAAATCTCCTAAACCCAGACTTTTTTGTGGGATTACCAGCCCTATTTGTTTCTTGGTGAGTTAGAAATACAGCAAGATGCCTCAGGAGCAACACTGTGGCCTCAAGCATTGACAGGCTTTTTGATTAAAATTCTGCCATCAAGAAGTGCACTGCAGAGCACTGTAACCTACCCACATGCGGCTACATGGGATCATGGATATCACCTCTGTGATTCTTTCAAACCATGGTCTCTGTGATAGGCACATGATGTATAAAATTATTCTGATCTCATGCCACAATATCTATCACTGACAGAAAATGAAACATAAAGAATGTTCCCTTCACTATTTCTGGGCCTATGCAATATAACCCACTACAGACAGTAGGATTTTGGTATATTCTTGCCAGTAGGTACAGATTACTTATTTATTAAATTATGTGAATTGAATATTGATCTAACATCTTCCTTCTTTCCCATACATTTTTCTCCCCAAAGGAACCCAGTTTAAAGGTCACATTCCTCAACCAGTGAATATTCATCAGAGAAAAATATGTGTTATTCTATCATGCTGATAATTCTGGTTTCTGAGTGAATCACCACAAAACTTTAGCACTGTATAGGGAGTGGGAAAAAAAGAGTATTGTAAGTATCTAGCATCTTGAGACATGACTACAAAGGCACACATCTCTGCTCATCACTACCTATATCATTGATGTTCCCAGAGACATAATGTTTATGGCAATTTTAACAGCTACCATTGCTAAAGAGTTCTCATTTCATAACAGTGCTATAAATAATTTCCCCAGTGCTGGTTTCACAGCTGCCAGCAACCCTGGCTGAAGGATGAGCTGAGATTCCCAGGAGGTGTTTGTGTGTGTATGTGTATGAGGTAAAAGGTGTGTGCGTGAGGTAAAAGGACAGGACAGGCAAGAAGTCAGGGCTCAAGACAGTCCTCAGGATGTAAATGAATATACTGGATTTGTCTCGGTTTTTTGCCTGCAGGCATTACTGTCACTTAGAAAAACTGGATTACAGTCAATACAACCAAACTCCCAGACTCTCAGCCTCAAAGCTCTTATTTCCACCCCTGTAAATGAAAGAATGTTCTGAAGAATGAAGTAGAGAGTGAGACAGTGTGGTGCCATTCGCTGTCTCTAGTGGCCATATTGAACTACTTCATTTACATTTCAATTGTATTCATTCTTGCATAATTTGGTTTTAAATTATTCCAAGAGGTGATGACATTTATAGAATAATGTTCCGTTAGCTTGCTGTGTGACAGTGAAGGAAAAAGATATTCTTATCTGTACTTGTTTATTTCCTTGTACAGTTCCTTGCTGTAATACATCACTTTCCGTTTGCATCAAGACATGTATTATAAAGTGGAACCTATTTTAGAAAGTGCCTTTATTAGATGACCACCTGTCCTAGAAGACCACCCTAGATAATTAAGATCTGCTGTTTACAGGAAACCTGACTACTCACAACATTATTAATAGGGGGAAAAAGTACAACACATTTGCTGAACAGAGAAATAATGAATCAAGAGATGAAAAAAAAATGAGAATGAATTTGAAACTCTTCTGTTGAAATTGAAGTTCCCAGTATAGGAGCCGTGTGAGGGGTGTAGCCAGATCCACTGGGATTGTTGCCAGCTACCATAGGGTAGAACAGCCCCTAGGCTGCCTTCCCTTATGCTGGAACTGAGGCTGGGACAGAGGTCAGCAGAGAACCAAGGAACTGTGTCTGACTTTCTGACAAGCCTCCACTAAATAGTCATAACAGTAATACTGGGTAAGGGCTTAGAAAATTCTTTGCTTCCCAGGAAAGTGCTAATTTTAGAAAATAAGTTTAAAGTAAAGATAATTCGTATTGCATGAGAGAGCTTTGAGGTTTGGATCCCATTCTTAACCTGCTTGTTTATTAGAAACAAGGCATGACATTAAACTAGTCCTTCTCCAAAGCTGAAATACCAGTTTTGTGTCCACAACAGCCCATCCACTCATAGCTAGCCATTTCAGCTGCCTTGCTGAAAGCATCACTAAGCTAGGACAGCAGTCTTTTCAATGCATTGAGAACATGGACACAGATGTATTGCCGCATATACATCTAGGTGTATTATCAATTTGTAGGGCACTGGATAGACCACATTTGAAGAAGCGTATCTGCTTTTGATCACTCTCTTTATAGAACGAGAGAGTTAAACTTGAGACATTCGAGTCTGTGTGGATCTGCTGACTGCAGTACTTTACTGTGTGCTGTTTATACAATGATCCTTATGTTTTTTCAATCTGTCTCTTACCAGTGCGCTTTTTGATGGATCTGTCAGCTTGACTATCAATGTTGTGGTTCTTTTGGCAGGATCGGAGGGATCCTGCAAAGACTGTAAGATCTTTGGGGCAGGAACTATCTCTAGCCATGTGTATATACAGTGCTTAGCACTATGGACTCCTTAGTTATTGTTGTGGTCTCTTGTCACTGCGTGATACAAACAATAACTATAATTAATGCAGTACTAGACTATGCTTGTATTCCCACCTCTTCCTTCATTCCTGTGCCCATCATTCCTCATTGTTCTTTCTTTGGCTTTTTCTTAGACTTTTCCTTATTTCAGTCACGTGGTTTACTTTGCAGCGTACAAAGAGGTATGATGATAGCATTCTGTGACTCGCTCCTGCGAGTTCTTTTCATTGTGTATCAAATTGAAATGTTTTTTCTTTGTAATTACAGATTCTAAGATTTGGTTTGTTTTCCTTAAGGGATGGAATGATAATACATTAGACAAGGGGTCGGCAACCTTTCGGAAGTGGTGTGCCGAGTCTTCATTTATTCACTCTCATTTAAGGTTTCACGTGCCACTAATACAGTTTAACGTTTTTAGAAGGGCTCTTTCTATAAGTTTATAACATATAACTAAACTATTGTTGTATGTAAAGTAAATAAGGTTTTTAAAATGTTTAAGAAGCTTCATTGAAAATTAAATTAAAATGCAGAGCCCCCCCAAACCAGTGGCCAGGACCTGGGCAGTGTGAGTGCCACTGAAAATCGTGTCATAGGTTGCCTACCCCTGCATTAGACGTAGCTGCTCCTCTAGGCTATGCATGTGCTACTGGGTATTGATGACAACAGAAATTATTATAAACTTTTCAGCTCAGTTTAAATGAGAATCAGTTACAAGCTGAGAAAGAAGCAAGAGACCCTGGAGGAGGATAGCTGATCTCGCATTAGTTTTCTGTTTGCTGGGATATGAAATCAATAACGTCTCTAAAAGCACCTTGCTTTTGAATATCGCTGTCCATTGCTTAGACAGATGCTTCTTTGGAGACAACACACAGTGGGATGCAAGGGTACAGATGGACCATTCAGCAAATTGCAATATATGTGCCAGATGTTTTGCTGAGTCTAGTGCACTATGTCTATAATTCACTGAAACTGTGAGTTTTCCGCCCAATAATGTATCAGGCCTTAGTTTTTTCTCTAGCCCTGGGAATCTTTGGATAGACTAGATAGCTGAGAGGCTTTTCTGTTTGCTCTATAATCTCCTTTCTAAATTCAGTCATTTCCTGACTTGGCTGCTGCACATATAATATTATATTGATGTTGTCAAGTTGTCAAGTCTCTCTGGCGTAGCAATATATCAAGGGTTCCCCTGCACCTCTTTTTAATTAACAAAGTCATATTGCGGTGGGTTCACTGTGTATGGATGGTATGTGTGTGAAGATGGGCAGGTGTGGGCCCCGGGCTTGCTTAAGGGTTCACCTGTAGTATTCTAGGACATACAGTAAAGTGGTTGAACACATCTTGCATGTCACTTTCTATTTGTACAGCCATCAGTATATCATGACCCAACCGTCTTCCCTGAGATCCCCTTTCGCAAATCCCAGAGTATTAATCTTCCTTGATCTCTAGATTTTCTTTCTACTTTTCCCCTTAAATGCAGGAACTGGGCTAAGGCCCTGATACTGCAAAATACTCACATGTATGCTTAGATTTCAGAACAGAAACAGGCCCATTGATTTCAGTGGGTCTGCTTACATGCTTACACTGAAGCTTATGGGCTTTACTGGTTTGGAACCTAAATGGCAATTCAGTGACTGGACTGATACTGGAGCTGCTACAAAGACAACCATATATATATATATGATGAGATATGAAGTGTGGAGTGGAACTAAATGCTGGCAATTGAAAAACCCAAGTACAGCAGTTAAGTATGAACTGTGTGTGGATGACCTATATATCATCCCCAGCCAAATGCAGTTTGATATATGAGTAGATTTGTTTAGGTGAGTTTTTAATATAATGTCTCTCTGAGGTCCCAGACAGCTGTGCTGCGAGATAGACTGTGCTGTGAGTGTATTCATATTTTGTTTATGAAGTGGCAAATCCTGTCAGAGTTTACTTTAATTTTTCATGTTTACCATCAAAACAAATATAATAAAATAGCTTCTGCACATCCCTAACCAGTGCTCAGCTTAGATAGGATTTTAATTAAAAACAAAATAAATTAAAAACCAATAACTGAGTGCATCTTTTATTAATTTCAGCTTCAAGCTTTTCTTCATGCTCATTTAGTGAAGCTGTTACAGACTCATGTCTAGGAGTATAAAGGCTGGAAGTGTTGTGATGAGTGTTGGGACAGTGACTGGCAATGATAAATAAGGGACATTTTGCAGACAGAAATGACATTAAACTGATGTTAGAATATGGGCCTAAAGACCCTGGAATGTTTAGCTAAATATCTGATGGGGAATGGGTTTCTTTTGCTTTCTAGTGCCTCAGTCGGCTTGTTGCTATTTTCATGCATTTTTGTGGGCTGCTTTTACCACAATTTGTTTATATATTTGATCTAAAATGTCAGATTAATCAACTGACTATAGCAAATGTCATAGTACTAATTTTCGATGCATAAATCAATACAAAAGAGAGGCAAATTATTGCATTTACCTGCTACTATTCCATTGGCCCACTAGAGGGCAATGCAGATTTCACTGCCCCATGGAGAGGTCTAGGAGGGTTTGTGCGTCAGAGAGACATAAGCAGGGCTGGCTCCAGGCCACAGCATGCCAAGTGCGTGCTTGGGGCGGCATGCTGCGGGGGCGCTCTGCCAGTTGCCGGGAGGATAGCAGGTGGCTCCGGTGGACCTGCCGCAGGCATCTCTGCGGAGCGTCCACTGGTCCCGCGACTCTGGCAGGTCCACCAGAGCCACGGGACCAGCGGAACCTCTACAGGGACGTCTGCGGGAGGTCCACCGGAGCCGCGGGACCGGCAAGTGGCAGAGCACCCCCCGCGGCATGCCGCCGTGCTTGGGGCGGCAAAATTGCTAGAGCCGGCCCTGGACACAAGTAGCCCACTGTGTTGAGGGACTGTGTAGGCTGCACCATGGTATGTAAGGATGCAGCATGCTCTCTCCTCCTTCCTTTTGCAGGGCCCACTCTGCCTGCAGGCACAATGAGGGCAAAACCATAGTCTGAATCTCACCCTTTTGCACATGCTAGTGCCGCTCTAGGTGAAAGCTTTATTCCCTGGGTGCTGGGACTGAGACTACCAGTGTCTGGACCCTGGGCAGGGGAACAAAGGGGAAAAAGACTCTTCAGACTCTCTACACCCCCCTTCAAAACTACCCAAGATAATAAGACTAAACAGCTCTATTTATTTTAGCTATGGCAGAAAAAGCATTGCATTTGGCCAGGGTTCACCTCAGACTTTGAATTACAGTAATTTCACTGGGAGCAGAATCAGGTCCGACTTTCCAGTTGTCTCATCCAGCTCTAGATGTTTTAGCATCCACATCCGGGCTCATGCAATCCTATTAGTCCTCGACACTCAGGCCCCGAACATGCAAATACTTACACACTTGCTTACCCTTATGCACATTAAGTCAATTGGAAGTGAAGTCCATAGGACTACTCACCTGAATATTTGCAGGATTGGGGCTTTTATTTCCCTAATATAAAGTCCATTTATTCTTATTAGAATTGATTTGCTTTGACATTAACAATGACTTCTGTTGAGAACTGTCCCCTTGAGAAAAAGTCTTTCAGTGCTGGCATTGATGACTATGCATAGGCATAAGCATGTGGCCTCCATTTCTCCTGCAGCAGAGGGAGCTAGGCCTGGGCTGAAGATTCCTCCAACAACTTTTATTAATATAAAATGAGTTTGTTAAATTCATGAGGCCTCCAAAATAATCTCAAATAATAATTGCATCCATTTGAAAAAATGATTAATTTTATTTGTGAAAAATGCTTGATTTTTTGTATGAAAAAAATTAATTGAAATTTCAGAAATTCAGTCATCACAGTAATTTATTAAACATTTACATGCAACTCGAGGGAGGTAGTGGGAGGAGAGGCCAAGTATATATGGATGTGATTTGTGGGGATGGAAAGAGAATGAGGCTTTGAGTACAGGGACAAGAGAAGGAGATGGGTATGAGAGGATTGTGGTGGGTAGAGTAGAGAGAACATTTAAAAGTGGAAGGCAAGAGACTGAGAAAACCCCTGGAGGCATTGATGAGGAAGGGGAAGCAAGAGGAAAAAGGAGTGAATTAGGAGGACCAGTGATGATATAAAGGACTAGTGAAGGTAGCAGCGGGCACAGAGGGAAACAAGAGGAATGTGAAGCAGCAGGAGGAAAGGAGTGAATAGTAAAGACAAAGATCTGTTACCACATAATATCAACAAATACAATTGAGGGAACACCTACTGAAATGGAGGAAAAGATATCAGAAGACAGATATATGGAAAGAAGATTGAAATAGAAAGTAGAATGAGGGGAAATGGAGCAGAACAGACAGTGTTAGTGTCATTAAAACACTTAATAGAAAGCTTACCGCTAAAATGTTACAATAAATAATCCAATAAAACATGTTAAAAAATAAAGAGGGAGCTAGAAGGGTGGGCCTGGGAAATGGATAAGGACATTTTCATATTTGCCAAAGACAGCAAAAAGATTAGGGCCAATCCTGACAGGGTATCCCACCAATTTCCTTTTTATAATTTTCTTTTCTACACTAATAAGCATTCTCTCACTTTGTTCCATTCTTAGCTTTTTATAAAGCTTGCACCCAACTCATCCTTGTTCACAATGGTACTGGAGCCACTGAGATTTTCATTCAAGAATTTGCCTTGGTCTGTGATGTTTGGGGCATATAACATCCCCTTTGTCCAATTGCTCGGCCTCACTGGGGCATCTGGAGGTCACTGATGGGGAGACTCCCATATGCTTACTGACACTGGGCTTAGGTGGGACAGACTGATGTTTAGGTGAGAGAGCCCAGCAGAGTGTAGTGGGGAATGTATTCAGGTGGTTTCTACTCCCAAAGAGTACTCACAAAGGCATATCTTATTACAAATCTTAGGTAGAGTCTAGGGAGCTCACTATCAGCTGATGGATTTCATTCTCATTGTGTTTTGACCTCTTCTTGCAGTTTGAGGTTGGGACATAGGGAGACCTCAGGAAGAATATCATGCACTTGGGTGTAGGGTGAGACTACCTGCTATTCCCAACAGTCATCTATCATAGAGCTATAGTCATATTAGTGGTAAACTGGGGCCTAGTGAAGGAGGAGTAATCTTCTATGCCAGGCATCTGCTCCAGTGCCTCAGTGATGCTGGTAAGGCAAGTGGAGCTAATGGAAATGCTGCTGCATGGGAGACTGTTGCTGAGGTGAAAAGTAACTCCTTCGTATCTCACTTCTTACTGAAAGTCAGGTGAAAATATTAACTGTAGAGTATGAACATTATGGTGTGAGGGGTTTAGCTGCCTCATGTACAACAGATAACCCTCATGGAAAAATTATGTGGCATTATTCTCCAAGGTGTAAATCATATTAGATATTTGGTAACTACAGTTGGAGTAATATTTTGTTAGCTCTTAGTGACTATTATTTTGAGTAATTCCCAGTCCATTTTAGTACAGCATATAAAACAAGAGAGAGAAAATACACAGACAGGGCAGGTTCTGTGCATGAAAACCTTTTGAGAAAAGTAAAGCATTCAACTGGTGAAAAGGATCATTTATTACAAACAAACATTCTTATTTAATACAATATTTGTTCATAGTCTGTTGGGCTTTTTTTGTTTTTTTTTTAAATCTTAGGTTATTTCAAGCATTAAATGAAGAATTCAGGTCACGTTGAATATTTCTTTCAGGAGACATGCGTTTTGATGACTTTTGTCCTCTTTTTCTTTTTTTTATCCAGGTGGCCATGATGAAAAACAATCTATAAGAATAGGTAGATGATGAAGATGAATAGAACTGCTCAGTGATTGACCAAGGCAGTGGTCAAAATCCATAGTACCAAATCAGCTAACTGCGGTGAGGATTAGTACCCTGCAAAACTGTTGATTGATGAGCACCTCCTATTCTTAGAATCCAACACAACATGACACTTTCTTAAACCAGTGCAATTGAAATATGAGATTGTAGAATGAACTTGACATGAAGAGGAAGGTGCTCTATGGAGGAAAAGAGAAAATTAGAAACAAAAAGCGCTGTGATTATGGCCATGATAACTATAGTGCATAGTGTAGATAGGAGAAAAGGTTTCTTTTTCTTTTTTTATACTGACATCAGAAATGTGGTGTCCATTTGTCTATCTAACACCATCTGTCTAGGTACAATGCTATGTAGCCATAAATGCTTTAAGTCAAGACTAAATATTGAATTGCTTGATATGTATGTTTTATAAATTATCTAGAAACATATCACTGACAGTTCTGTAATGATGATCGTTTATGCAGTTAAAATACTAGTTATGTTGCAGACTACAGAAATACACTTATTCATAGTGTCTTTTCTGCAGTCACTGTGCATGTGAAACTCCCTCTGAATTCAGGGAAGTTGCATGTGCAAAGTGATTGCAGAACTGCCTATGAAGGAGACTTTTTTCAAGGGTACTCATGTTAACCAATACTAACATGCTAGTCTGGAAACCAACAGTGAATATTTTATCCCTGGACTTTTCAGTGTTCTTCCAGTTTCTTCACACTTACCCTAAACCAGCTGGTAAACTGGCCCAATTTAATAGTGTACATTTGTAAATAAATCTAATTTCCATGATATACCATAGTGAGTAAAGCGAGGATGTCTCAGGAAAGGTGTATTAGAAACTGTTCAATATTATAACTGTTGCCATATGTGATGATTACAAGAAAATACATTGATTTCTCCACTTGACCCTACAAGACAGTGGCAGATAATAAGATAAACCAGGTAGCAGTCCTGAAATTTCAAAGATTCACTACAAAACAACAGTTATAAAAAGAGGATCTAGACTCTTGGGATAGGAAAGGTATTAACGTTAAGCCTCAAAGTTGATGGGAAGATCCTATTTTGCTTCAGTGGGCTTTGTATCAGGTCTATTATGCTTTGGATTCTAGGCCACTGCTAGCCAATATTATCCATTCTGGTTCTGTGATGGTCTGGTGTACTTTGATAGTTATTAGAAAGAGCCATGGGATCCCAGACATTTTAGAGTAATTCATGCCGGCTATCAGATTAAAAGTGCACAGAAAACAAGGTGACCAGACATCCTGATTTTCAGGACTTTGTCTTATATAGGTGCCTATTTATCCCCCACCCCCCTGCCTGATTTTTCACCCTTGCTATCCGATCTCCCTAACAGAAAAGGCTTTAACTTTTGAGAGGACAAGAAGATTTTGATAACTGTCTCTTGGAAAAATAGAAAGTACAGCTTTCCACCTGACTTGCCTGCTGTGAAGTATTTTCTAAGCATGCACAGTATAATCTGCAGTATAAAACACAGTTTAAGCTAGTATCATATAAAAAGTGATGCCCTCTTCACTTTAATGAAAAGAGATCCGGAAAACATCCCATATATGCATCTTTTCCTTCAGATGAATGTAAGGCAAAATACAGTACATAGTTAATCAAATACCTTAAATAATCACTTCAAAGCTGTATGCTTATAAATCATTCCTACTACTTTTCTAATGACATCACAAGAAAAGCTGCCAAAACCACTCCTTGGAAGATAATACAAAATTTTGAACAGTGGATCAGACTTGGAAAGTTTGCACATAATAGAAGTAAGGGATCCTAATGCAGGTAATTTTAAGAATGTCAGTACCTGGCCCAAAATTACTCATACCAGAAGATTAGAGAAGCAGTCATTTTGGATGATCTCTCCAGAATTTGTTAGACTCCTGACCTGCAGAACATTTTCAGACTGGCCAAGGAGAAATTAAAGGATTCCAGATGTTGAGAAATGCTTGGTTTGGCAGAGTGACTTATCCAGGATTGAATATAACATTCTTCACAGCTCTCACACAGGGAAAGTCTAAACAAGCAGAAGATGCTACAAAGTTGTGAACTTTGCTATAGACTAACTTTAAAGCCCTGATTATAGAATAATTCTGAAAAAGTAACTGACAATAGGAAAGATGGGTAAATGCAGAAGACGACACAGGTTTGGAGTTTTGTAACTCTGACAAGTGTAACCACTGTGTCATGACACTATCAGATTTTATGCAATTATTTATGCTCCAAATTCACTCCCTGAAAGGAGATGCATTTCATATGTGTTGATTAATACTGGGCACCTAACCGCAAAGGCTTGGAAGTAGATTCCGATAATCATCAAAAAGATGATATAAGTTTGTGAAACTCTGTTGTGTGGAAATCAGATTGAAAAATCTCACAAAACCAAAGAGTTCTACCATTTCCTGTTTTCACTTGGTCAGAAATCTTGTGAGTACAGGTTCGTTTGTTTGCATGATTCATAATATTTCAGTACTTCCAATTTTAGCTAATAGCAGAAAGAACAATGGTGGGTGAAAAGGTAACTAAAAATGAAGAAATATCCACCATAACCAAAACCACAAGTCCAAACACCACTTAGCTTTAGGAAAGATCAGATCAGAATCTGGATTTGGATCCAAATATCATGGTTAGCTTCTTCTTCCTATAACTGGCCAAATCAAAACCTACAACCAAACATCTTGCCTAAGCTTTGTGAAAGTTCAGATCAGAATAAGAATCTAGTTTTGAAATTTCCAGCTTGGGCTTGACTCTAAAAAAAAAGTTAAAGCTAAATATGTTGAATCTCTTTCAGTTTGGAGTAAAGTCCGATTTAGTACAAATCAGTGCTTGCCTCCATAATGGATGTTAAGACCCCCAACAGGTCTTAACAAATTGGATTATATCTTTGACAGATAATCATCTGCTTGCTGGTTACCCAGTATGGTTTTTCAAAGGCATCTAGCTGAAGTCCAGCCATCTCTTTTATCATCCTTATTGCACTGGAAAACACTGACTTTGTGAAAAAGAACTGATACTGCCAAAAATGTGGGAGATGTCAGAGTTATTTTGTATAAGAAGCTTATAAGGCCTAAAGTTCTTTTATTGAAAAATCCTACAGTCTTTAATTGATAATGATAATCTCTCTATGGTAGTTTTAATCTAACCTATACATTCTATAGCATGGTCATAATTTTCTATTAATTAAATTCTATAATTCAGTTTTACAAATCCTATGGAGGATGGCGTTTGCTATGAAGTTCTGTAGGATTTTACAGTCATTCCTCTAGAACTCTATTAGTTTCATGATCCCTATTAATTTCTAGAGTACTTTTCCATAAAAGGTGAACCATAATTTGATTATGAAACAGGAGTCCATTAGGTGTATCAGATCTACCAACCTGAGCACAGGCTGAGGGTCAGTCAGTCAGTATATTTGGTGTCTGTTCCTGCCTGCTACTCACTCACTGTGTGAATTTAGACAACTAATGTGACTGTTATAACTATAAAGGGAAAAGAACAGATCTCCTGTGTACGATGCTATAAAATCCCTCCTGGCCAGAGACACCAAAATCCTTTTACCTGTAGAGAGTTAAGAAGCTCAGGTAACCTGGCTGACATCTGACTCAAAGGACCAATAAGGGGACAAGATACTTTCAAATCTTGGTGGGGGGAAGGCTTTTGTTTGTGTGCTCTTTGTTTTGGGGTTGTTCGCTCTGGGGACTCAGAGGGACCAGATATCAATCCATGCTCTCCAAATCTTTCTGAACCAGTCTCTCATATTTCAAACTTGTAAGTAACAGCCAGGCAAGGCGTGTTAGTTTTATCTTTGTTCTCTCAACTTGCAAATGTTCCTTTTTGCTAAGAGGATTTACGTCTGTTTACCGTAACTTTGAACCTGAGGCTAGAGGGGATCTGATTACCCTGTAAAGTTATTTTCCATCCTGATTTTACAGAGATGATTTTTACCTTTCTTTCTTTAATTAAAAGCCTTCCTTTTTAAAAACCTGATTAATTTTTCCTTGTTTTAAGATCTAAGGGGGTTGGATCTGCACTCACCAGGAATTGGTGGCGGGGAAAGGAGGGGGAATGGTTGATTTCTCCTTGTTTAAGATCCAAGGGTTTGGATCTGTGTTCACCAGGAACTTGGTGGAGAAGTCTCTCAAGGCTACTGGGAGGGAGCTAGTCTGGGGGGAAGGTAGACAGAGTTTCCCAAATAAATCTTAAATGATTTGAGTGGTGGCAGTAAAACCAGATCTAAGCTGGTAATTAAGCTTAGACATGCTCATCCAGGTTCCTACATCTGTACCCAAGAATTCAGAGTGAGGAGGAACCTTGATAGTGACATTTCAGTTAACTGTAAAATAGCAGAAGGACAGTCCAATAGTTAGGACACTATCCAGGGTTCAATTTCCTGCTCCGACACAGACTTCCTACATGACCTTGGGCAAATCACACAGGGTATGTATATACTTCAAGATGGAGATGTAATCTACATATGTGTGCTATCTTTGATCAAACTAGCATGCAACAATAGAACAACAGTAGTTGCAGCAGCACCGATGGTGGGATGGGTTAGATACCCAGAGTATAATCCTGCCCGGGCCCTTATGTACTTAGTCAGGCTGCTAGCTCATCTTGTGACTGTGACTACATTTCTATTTTTGGCACACTAGCTTGATCAAAGCTAGCCCTTGTATGTCTACAGCCAGCTTGCAATGTAGACTGTACTTGTACTTTCTCAGTTCCTCAGTTCCACATTTACACAAGGAGGATAACAGCACTTCCCTACCTCACATGGGTGCTGTGAGGATAAATACATTAAAGATGGTGAGACATTCAGCTATTATGTTGATGGTGGCCCAAAAGTATCAAAGTCAGAAAACGGTGGTGTCATGGAGTCACTGGGCCAATGCTCGGGAACTACTCCATACAAAGCCAGTCAAGACTCTGATGTAGCATGCCTTCTCTCTCTGAACATACTGTCACCAGGGCAAGAAGCTTACAGAGCTTCGACCTTCCTGGGTCTGACCTCGGACCATTCAGCATCCCCTCCCACACCGTGCCCTTCCCACAGTGAGTCTGTCCGGGCAGGGCTCCTGGGGAAACCAGAGGATCCTGCAACCCAACCCCTCAGTCAGCAGTGACTCTCAGCCAGCATGTAGAACAGAAGGGTTTATTAGCTGACAGGAGTACAATGTAGAACAGAGCTTGCTATCACAGAAATCAGTGACTTTCAGCCAAGTCCATCTTGGAGTCCTGGGCCAGATATCCCAGCTACCAGCAATCCGACCTCCTACACACCCATTGCTCCTCCTTGTCCTCTTTGTCCTGCTTCCTAGGCAAAAGGTGTCACCTGGTTGCATTTCCCTCCTGGGTCTCAGGTTACATAAGTGCAGACAGCTGGCCAGCCTCACCTGTCCTGTGGACCTCAGGAAAAATCACACACCCAGTTCCCACTACCAAAATATTGTTGCAATACACAGGGAAATGGAGGTACACGCAGTATTATTATAGGACAGTAAGACTTACATGCAACATAACAAGATGAATAAAACCCCACTTTGTCACAGGTGGTAATAGTGAACCATCTTTGTAAAATGCTTTGACATCTCCAGATAAAGGGCCTGATCCTCAGATGCTGATGATCTGGCACGGAAACGTGTTTTGTAAGTGTAAAGCATTACTATTACGATATCCGGTAGGACAGCTGTCACTTCTCTGTGCTTACTTAACACATTACAAAGCATGAGTGTTTTGTCAAGTCACAATTACAGATAAGGAGAGGTTTACTAATCCATATTCTTCAAGTGTATTGCTTCTGCAGAGCTAAACTCCTGGGACATATAAACCAACAGAATATTAGTTCAGGCCTATCTAGAGAAGCACTACTATTCCAGGCCATGTGAATACACCCTGTATGCCATATTGTGGAAGAGATCATTAAACAAGTACATCAGACGTGACACTGGCAAACATGGTGCTTTGTCTCGTGCTCACTGACACTAACCATATTTCAGCAGCTCTCATTCCTAGATACCGAGATTTGCCTGTAGCATTGGCGCCTTCCCCCGTGGACCTTGCATTGCTTTGGTCACACTATAGGATATATAGCTCAATATTTCCATTAAGGTTACTCATCAAACATACTGTAGAGGTAGCAGTAAAAAGAGAAAACAGTTTCATGGGGAATAAAATTGAAATGTTGAAGATGTTTCCATTTCCCTTGAATGGGAGAAGAAGGCATTTGAATTTGATTTGGGCAGGGAGAAGAGAACAGGGAACCAATTTTAAGGGATGTTCTAAGAGTAGCTTTGTTCAGTCTCACAAGTGCAAAGTATATCTGGCCAGAATGTCTTGACAATTCTGAGCCCCACTATAGCAGACGAGTAAGTCTTCCAACCCAGGAGATAAATCATCTTAAGAAGTCTGCTGGTCTGTTACCTTCTGTCCATTCAACTGCCTCTGAAATCACAAAGGACAAGTAAAAAAATCTTCCATTCGCTCTTATAGCACCGGACAACAACTTTCTCTGCTACAACAGGAACTGAAGCAGGAATAAGACATAAGTTCTAGATGGGGTCAGGGAGATATTTGCAAACTAGCAGTGATTAACTGACTGTAAGGACAGTTGTGGATCTCTTACACTCAGGTCACTTATTAATGACCCTAAATATGGACATCAGGTGCCTAAGATTGAAAATGTGGTACCTGATTGCCACGTGATGCTGGTGGGATAAAATAATGCAGACAAACATTCATAAAGCCATCCTAGCACTTTGAGTTTTGGATCACTTGCCATATACTGGTCACCAGTTTAGATCCTGATTAGCACATTAGTAACAAAAATCTGTTACTAGCCTATTTTACAGCCTCTCTGAAGCCTCAGTTGGTGATTTCAGTCTACTTCCTTTTGGACAAACACAACTGAATTGGCACTAATTGGCACTGTCAGCAGAGAGACAAGGATCTGAATGGGCCTGGAATACAAATCATAGCCTCCTACCACTAAAGCAGTGCTGGAGCTTGATGATGTACTTGGATGGTGTAGTGAGGAGAAGCTGTTACTGATACCTGCCTATGTCAAAACTCTTCTTAGGATAAGAGGAGAATTTCGATTTCCAGTGCTGCCAATCTGGGATCTTTCGTGAGCACAAATTTCTTTCAAGGAAATAAAGGAAGCATTGTATTTATTTATGTTTATAGTCTATGGAATCTAACAGGAATGGTGGGGCTTAATGTTCCTCCAGATACTTTTATTATTTCCACATGAACTGGTTTATTTGCTGCTCACAGACATTAACCCTATGGTAAGATATTATCAACAGTCTCTTGCTCTTGACTGTAGAGTACTTGCCTTTGGAACTTGTACATTACCTCATTGACCTCAGATGTTAACTTGCTAGCGCTGAAGATGTCTTTCAGCCAGCATCTTTCCACTTAGCCTACATCGTGTTGTTTTCCTCTCACGCACTTGTACAATGTCAGGTATGTTGGCTATGCTCCTCTACAGCACTATGATTCTCATTTTTTATATCCTGCATGAGTTTTGACTTGAAATGATACTGTTCAAAGATTTTACATGAGAGTTTCCTACTAAACTGCATTATGTTCTAATTCTTTTATTACATTTCTCCTACAATTATGGGTTCATTAATTTCATAGTTATCTTGCTTGCATTCCATCCTTCTGTGGTTTAAGCCCTAGTACACAGGTATTTTTCCAGCTTGCAAAGGAAATAGTTGCTTATGAGGATGCATAAAATATTTGGGATTAACTGGTTTCTCATGAAGAAGGACTACTGCACATCAGGAAGAAATCAGGTGTTGTTTGCATCTCAACTCTGTGCTGAGGTTTCTCCCCAGGTAAACAGCTTTCACTTGCAGAAGGTGCTCAATAGGAGCTGCTGCAACAGAGATTGCTCTAAGGATATGCTTAATCTATCATATTCCTTGTCCACCCAGCACTGCCTACTTTGGGGGATGCACTAAGTGAGGGATGGCCAACCCGAGCCTGATAAGGAGCAGAATTTACCAATGTACGTTGCCAAAGAGCCACAGTAATACATCAGCAGCCCCTCATCACCTTCCCCCCATTCCCAGCTCCCAATGCCTCCCGCCCACCAGCAGCCCCGCCAATCAGGGTCTCCCCCTCCCTCCCAGCATCTCCCAGTCAGCTGTTTCATGGCATGCAGGAGGCTCTAGGGGGGAGGAGTGAGGGCACAGGCAGGCTCAGGGGATGGGGCGGGAAGAGGGGGAATGGGAGCAGGGCCTGTGGCAGAGCCAGGGGTTGAGCAGTGAGCAGCCCCTGGCACATTGGAAAGTTGGCACCTGTAGCTCCAGCCCCAGAGTCAGTGCCTGTAGAAGGAGCCACATATTAACTTCTGAAGAGCCGCATGTGGCTCCGGAGCCACAGGTTGGCCACCCCCGCACTAAGTAGTTCTGCAGGCTCAGAGACAAAGCAAGAGATCTGGGGGGCTTGCAACACTGAAACCTTCCTCAGGGCAGACTTGCAGATGGTGAGGATGCTTCTAGAGTTATGCTTGCAGAAGGGTAGGATGAATCAAGCCCTATGTCACTATTTTTCAAAGAGTTCCCCCAAATTTCTGAGAATTAACTGTGAGGAGCTGAAGCATTTAGCTTGTGACCACACATTAACATAAGTGTTGCCAACTGGTTTCTTTTAATTGAGACTTTCCTAAAAGATATAACAGTATCTGTGCATTTCCATTAAAAGAGTCTATAAGTGAAATCACAAAAGAAAATATTTTTTAAATTCCTATAGAGAATGTTCCTTTGACAGTACAGTACTTTGAGTGTTGTTCATGAGGTACCAAAAGACACATGACTCAGATCCTCACCTGGTGTAACCTGGAAGAACACCATTTACATTAGTGCAGCTACAGTAAAGTGGCAATGATAGGGTTAACAGGGTTATTCAGAGTATTATGGGACAGAGCAAGGCTCCGCCCCACCCTTACTTTCTGTTTAGTTAATAGGTGTGTTCCATCCTCCCAAAACTGTCTGCTATATAGTTGAATAAAGCAGCACATTCCCAGTTTGCAGTACTGTAAATAGACTGTGTTTCTTGCACATTGAGTGTTCCCTTTATAAGAGCAGCTGTGCTAATTTGCACCTGCTGAGGGCCTGAGCCATTGACTCCTAATTAAATCCAGGGCAGGATTCCTGTAGCAATAAGTTCTAAGGGATAAATTCAAGATTTTGTAGGATCTGACAATAACAGTGAAGAAAGTACTTCTAAAGCAGCTTATCTCATTCATGTGTCAGCTGGGCCCTTCCTGTTGGATTACCCTCATGGGCAAAGCACTTTCTTGGCAGTTATCAATGGCAATTGTTAGGGGTCAACAAGACCCTTCACTTTATCAGGATAACTGGGGATATAGCAGAAGGGAAGACTGCAAATTGCAGCATGTCCTTTTAGTCTCAATTTGATAGTGTATTGATCGGGTGAGCCAGCATTTCATTTGCATACAGATCTATCTCAATATTCAAAGCATTTTGAGATTAGCTCATTTGATCTTTCAGCACTGATGCTCTGTATTCTTTATGAGTGAATCTCAGGAAAGCTACTACACTTCTGGGAATTTGCAAATAAATTTAAATATTCAGAGCCATATTCTGCTCTGAGTTGCCTGGGGCCAACCCCAAGCATTTTCTAAAAGCATTACGGAAAGAACAAGGGATCAGCTGTTGGTGGCCAGCAGAGGAAGAAATCTACCACAGGTTCAAGTAAATCAGAGTCTATGGTGAGCATGCATGGCTGCTGTCTACGGTGGGAGGCACAAGATACCATCACCTATGACATTTTATGGTGGTTCATTTGTAAAGTTATGGATGCAAAATTATGTTTTTGGTTCACCTTGGCAGTACAGAGGAGTGGTAAAATGGTATGGTCTGATATGGGATTATTATTATTAGTGTTAGAGTCATGTCTAGAGACCCAACCTGAGTCCTCATTGTGTTAGGCACTGCACACCTGCATAATAAGAGACAGCCCCTACCACAAAGAACTTACAACCTACATATAAACAAACCAGACAAAGGGTGGGAGAAAGGAAATATCTTTGTTCGTATTTTTCAGATGGGGAACTGAGGCAAAGTGAGACAAAATGACTAACCCAAGGCATCCCTGTGGCAGAGATGGGAATTGCACTAAGGACTTCATTAAATTCATATTTTGCATTCTAGATGCTAGTGGCATTGAAGGGTACTTTATTTCTCACAAAGGACTTCAACAGAAAGTCTTGAGGAAGGACAATTCTAATGAAGACTCTGGACCTTTTTAATGCTCCTATCCTGCTTCTGAGAAATTTTATTTTCTTAGTACCCAGGTCAAATCTCCAAGCTAGAGTATAGTGAATGTGAGTGCAAATATTCAGTGTTTTGAATGGGACTTTCTTCTAGTACACTTGTTTTGGGTTAAATTACTCGCCCAAAGCTAGGCAAGAAAAATGGATAGCAAGCTGTACAATCCAGGCTAGGAAGTGACAAAAATGGATTAATCTGAGCCCTCAGTTCCTCTTTTTCACCAGCCTGTTAGTCTGCAGCCTCACTGTTACTTACGCAGCTTTAAAATGTAGGCCTATGAAATCTAGCGAAAGATAATATTTTTGTGAAGCACTTTAGTTAATAGTTCTCCAAGTTTATAGATTCACTGGCAATGAGATTCTGTGTGGAAAGAGTACCCAGTAAACTACAAAGCACTGCAGTAAAAGAGACAAGGTAGGGACTGTAAGCTATTGTTTATGCTGGTCTCTTCTTTTTACAATAACCTGTAAAATAAAAGTCAGTTTCCAATGGTAAATAACCACAGGAGAACACCCTGAGTAGAACTAAAGAAAGAACATTTTACAATTTTAATGCAAGTGCACCCCCCTCCTCGGACACCCACAGTCACATTATTATCATTTGCATTATTGATGTGCCAAGAGGTCCTAATTGAAAGAAGGCCTCCATTGTGCTAGGTGCTGTCTGAACACATTGTAAGAGAAGTTAAGTTAGGTTAGTCAAGGCTGGAGAAGAGTGTCAGGCACTTCAGAAAGACCTAGCCAAGCTAAATGAATGGGTAACATGATGGCAGATGAAATTCAATGTTGATATATGCCAATTAATTCCCCTTTGTTGAGAATAACTTGAACTAATCGTTCATTTTATTGGGTTCTAAATTAATGGTATCAGTTCAAGAAAAAGACCTCAGGCATCACTATGAGCAGCCCAGTGAAGACTTCTGTTCAGTGGTCAAAACCACTAAATGTCAAGATGCATAGGCCATTCTGTAAATAAATCAGATACCCTGGTATGGAATGCTGTGTTCAGTTTTGCTCACAAAAGTGCAGAAAAGGGGGGATTTCAGAGATGGGTGACAAGGTTGATTAGGGACATGAAGAACACTAATATGAATAAAGATTGAAAAGCATGGGACTGTTTGCCATAGTAAGGCGATGAATAAGAGGAGACACAAGACATGTAGGGGACATGTAGACATGTAGGGGACATTTAGACATGTAGGGGACACAAGACGGGGGATTTCAGAGATGGGTGACAAGGTTGATTAGGGACATGGAGAACACTAATATGAATAGAGTTTGAAAAGCATGGGACTGTTTGCCTTAGTAAGGCGATGAATAAGAGGAGACACAAGACATGTATAAAAACTTACGAATGTTACAGAGAAGGTAGTTTGGGAACTTCTACAATACAATACAAAATTAAATGACATGGTATGAGACTGACACATGAAAATATGTTCTTACACAGTGCACAATTAGCCTGTGGAACTCATTTCCACAAAAAGGACTGGACATTTTATGTGCCTAAAAAGAATGTTGAGAAAAATAGTATTTTAAAAATAAACAAGAGCTTTGGAAGTGATATGAAGTCTCATGTATCCTTGATAAGGCAACCTATACTTACTGGGGGTTAGGAGGAACCAGTACCTGAGGTAGCCTGTCCCATAACTGCTTTCTACAGGATTTCATCCTCTGCAGCACTTGATACCCATTGCTGTTAGAAACTAGACCGACAACACAAAGAGAAAAGGCAGACAAAGAGAGGGAGGAAACGAGTATTGCTCTGGGGAGCTAACGTATAGAGAGATTAAATGCCTTGCCCAAGGTCACACAGAAAGTCTGTGGCAGAGCTGGGAACTGAGTTCCAGGCTAGTGTATTAAGCACAAGATGATTGTTTCTCCTACTTTGGCCCAATTTTAACCAGTGCCATTCCCCATGTCACCTCCCACACAGAGACCCTTGCCCAGAACAGTTGCCCTTATTCTGGTAACTTACAGGTACAACAAGAGACCCCAAATTCCAAAGAAATTACTTGGTAGAAGATGTTAACCAAAAGCTCAAGTAGTGTCTGCAGCAGGAGCTGAGCTTATCTCACCTAAAAGTAGTCGCAGCTTGTCCTATAATCCCCACTAAATAGGACCGGCAAAATTTCCCCATCTTCCCCTGAAGCTCAACCTATTTCCCTCTCAGTCCGCTAAGTGACAGCATCACACCGCTGTACAACTGCACAGGCCCGAGAGGTGCTTCTCCTCGCTGCTATTCTCACTTCCGACACTAGGTAGCTCTACTGCATCGGCTTTGTATCCTCACGAGGCACAGTCCAGCAGTGTCCTTTCAGAGCCGGGAGAAATGCAAACTAAAGGAAATGTGTCTTTACAGCAATGCACATACAAACGAGGCGAGGACATTTTAAACACCTCGCCCGTAACACGGCGCTGTTATTATTTAAGGTGATATTGTCACGGGGAAGCTTTTGGCCACAAATCTCCATGGACGCTGAGCAGGGGATTGCCCAGCTTGTGCTCCTGGGAGGCAGGCTGGTAGGTAGCTGTTATACATCCTTGGGGTCTTAGGCGGTTCTGGCTTTAAATAATTCTTAGTAACCAGAGGCGAACAAGCTCCACATTAATCTTGTGCAATTAGCGTTATAACCCTTGGCAGCCCAGCCACCACTAAAGACAAAGCTTTATGCAAAACACCCGCCCCCTTTCTCTCTCTCTCTATCCCCGTCTCCCCCTCTCGCTGGGGCTCTGACGCTGTTTTTCCAGCCTGGTTTTAATGATACGGTACGTTGAGTAACTTAAAATTAATTATAAGGTTCTTGACTAAAGAAAAGGGGGGAGGTTGTGCCATTCAGAGGGTTTAGCATTCAGAGCCTTGGCCACCTGCACTTGGCAGCATTGCCCAGCAAAGGACTGAGTATAGCATTGTGTGTTAGCGTTAGTGGCTGAGGGTCTGGGCGATGGAGTCTTCTCCAGCTACACTTTTGGGACAGCTTTAAGGGCAGGCGAGCTAGCTGCTGCTGGAAAGGGCTTCGCAGCCTGAAAGAAGGTATGGTCGGGTCTCTGTGGGAATTAGAAGAGCAGAATCCGTGGAGTAAAGCACAGTTTTCAAGAAGCCTTCCACACCCTTGTGGTAGAGGGAATAGCTGGTTTAAATGAGACAAGGGTTGGGGGAGAAGAGGGAGCCACTTTCTTGTGTCCAGAGAAGGGAAATCTATTTTAAGTGCATGGGGGGGGTCTGGATTTTCTGCCGCATAGTTCACTCTTTGCATGAGCTGAATACATTTTGACTGGAACCTGGCTTGTTGCTTATGGCATTGACTCATTAAAGGATCCCTCACCGTCTAATATTGAAACGTCAAAATACTATAGAAATAATCTACATTACTGGTAATAAAAGTGGTGCTTTGAATGGGGAGAACTAGCCAGGGCTTTTTTCTGGTGCTAGACTGAGTGTTGTTAGATACTTACCTACCCACCCCCCCTTACCGTAGCATCTAATGTTGTGGATGTTGTTATACAGAGTTCTATGTAATCCAATTGCAGAAAAAAATATTACAGTAACTGGATTTCCAACATCTATCTATCTATCTACCTACTCTGTCTGATTCCCCCCCTCCCCCAAGAAGTTTAATACAGAGCAGGTCCAACGTTGCTGGCTTCAGACTGCAAAATCATACGAATTCTTTTTACAAAAACTAGACTGAAACCTCCCAATTAACTGCACAACTGGTATGTATAAATAAAATCTTCATCTTATAGTGACGTGGTTGTGGTTTACTCTGCAGCCCCGGTAATTTAAACAGCACCTATCTACTGCAGATAGAGTTACTGTGCGCAGCCATACTGGTGCGTCTGAAAATTCGTACAAAGCTTTGATTTATTCCCTTTCTATCAGTGATTAATGCACTGTAATTAGCTAATCTCAAAGCCATTATTTACAACTGGGGCAGACAAAGGGAAAAGCTGATGATCCAGCACTTAAGTCACTTTGAAATTATGAAACGCGAAGAAGCATTTGATTCTGGGTTTGGGATTGGACTGCCCATTCCAAAGTAAGCTACCAGAATAACAGTAATAATCATCAAAACCCTCTTCGTTAATTCATTGGTTACTATTGGTGTTTTTCCAGCTGAAACCGTGCTTGCTGCATTGTTTTAATAAAAGATAAAGAACCACTGAAAAAAAAATCGCATTCTCATTACGCCTTTGTTAAAAAAAATCTCTGCCTTTGAAGTTTTCTCGCTGTATTTATATACAGTTAGAAGGGATGTGTTATATTTTTGTGTACTTTGCGGTGTTAATTACAGCTATGGGGCACTGTGTCTGTAGCTGTGCAAACAGATCTCTGTAGAACAGATAAACCTACTCCGTGGATGCAGTGAGCGTAGTCTGCACCTAAGGAGAGACACCGCTATAACACACGTGTGTCGCTGGCTAAAGTAACTTCAAGTCTCTCCTTTACAGCAAGGTTTAATTCAATGTAATTGAATTTTCGTTTCCAAGCCCTTCCCCACTGTAAAGTCCCCGCCTGCTCAATCAAAACAACACAGCCGCCGAAGGGAAATGCCTGCTGATGAAGGACAGGGTGCGTCCTTCCCCCGGAGCCGACTAGCTCCCCTCTGCAATGTTACCCGGCGCTGGCTGCTACTCTCCTGGCAGCGCCGGTTTGGCAAGGCAAAGCTTGGCTGGTGGCTCCCCGGCCCGGCGCTGCTGAGTCCAGAACCCCGCACTGCGGGGAGAGCGAAAGACCAGCCAGGCCGCTCGAAGGAACCTGCTAGTTTTTGCATCGGGCTAATTACCCAGCGTCCAGCTCTCCCAGAACTGCGAAAAGTAGGAATCGCAGACTAGGGATTCTGAACATATTCACCCGCACAGCCCCGCGCCTCCAATTGCTCGTATCTACCTTGCATTGGAATAGATTCCAAGGAGCGAGCAAAGCCAGCGGGTTCAACACAAAACATGCGTTCTTGTCTCCGTGCACAAGCTGGGTATTGACTCTCTTGTTCGGTCCTGATGCCTTTCAAACGGCCTCCTCAATAATTGTTTTGTAGAAAAGACCCAAATGCATGAAACATTTAAAACCCGTTGGCTGGGAAAATCCTGACTCTAATAATACAATAAAGCTTTCGTTTGATCTTGAATGATGGATCAAAAAAAGGAGGGGAACTATATCGAAATATGACTAGAGAGCGAAATAAGCAATTAGGTTAGAAATATAATCATGGGGAATGGGAGAGCGAGAGGCAAAGCAAATGGGTCCAGGGTATGGTGTGAACACGCGTTTACTATTCACATGAAAAGAGGTTCAAAGGTTCTTTGTTCCAATGAGATTAGAGAGAGGCACAAAAATCTTATCACTTAAATTGAAACAAACACACAAACAAACAAAACCCGTGGGGGAATGACGATTAGGATCCAAACAACCTCCCCTCCCTGTTTATCTTTTCTAGCGGAAAAATCTGCAGCCCTTTCAGGTCCTACCCGCCACTCCAACCAAACAATGAATTAAAGACGATCACCTCATACTTAGTGTACCAGGGAAAATGTCACAAAAATGGGAAGAACTCATCGCTGGAGGAAAGTGAAACAGTATTTTAATATTCAAAGGCGCATGATACTGCCTCTCCGAGAGGACTAAAATACATTTTTAATAGGCATAATTAAATTCGCATCATATGGCTTGGTGATATTTAGCCCTTAGATAAACGAACTAAATCGTTAAATTGGTCGAATTTCGCAGGGAATTTTATTTTTGACAAGGTACGTGTTTGTCCTAAATTAAATCATAGGAAAAGGGCGGGGGTTGGGGGACATATGTTTAATTTTAAGCAATAAATGCGCAGGATCTGTGGCTGTTGGGGTTTTCCATCTTTAGAGATTATCAATCCCTTCCCCCTTTTCAATTCTACTGGAAAGAAATGGATCAGGAATGGTATCAAGGAGGATTATTCATTTATAGCAGACAGATGGAGCTGGATAGTACGATTTCAAAGAAACAAAGACAATGGTTTATAAACGGTTGCTTGATATGAATTATTTGGTGGATTTGCAAACAACCCAGGCACTGAACTGAACACCAGGTTGTAGAGGAAAACCCATCTGTTATCTTCGTTATCTCTGTATCTATCTGGACATGAGTGTAAATAGAGAGAGAGATTCACGGCACAAACTCGATCCAAACGAAGAGGAACCAGGATCCTTTCAACACAGCACATTACTTGTCTGTTGATTTCTTCCGATTAGTACTGAGACTGCATCACAGCATCCCTCTCCTCCCCAAAAAACTGGGAAATTATTTGAACTTTATCTGCTTACTGACAAAACAAACTGCAGCCCCCGTAGGAAGACACACCCTCCCAGCAATTAGTGCTTTGCACGCCGAATACACCTGCTCCTTCGAAAGAGTGGGGTGGAGCTGCCGGGGTTGATAAAAAAAGTGTTTGAACTCTTAATGCGACCTCTGTAGGATAATCTTAAGGAGCATTTTCAAATAACAAGAACCCCAGGGGTTCTCCCTGCTTGCTAGGGTGCTGTTTATGTCCCTCCCTTCGCACGCGCGCTCATTGATTTTAGCCACATAAAAATACATTTTTTTTTTGCAACAAGTTTCTGAAGCTTATTCATAGGGACTGGAAACGGGGCTTGGTTTTGGTTTTGTTTTGCTATCCCGCCCCGGGCGGAAATATTACAGCTTTTCCAAACATTTTTAGTGTGATTGACACGTATGTTAATAGTTTGTTTTTGTGCAAAGCGGCTCTGCAAATTTCCAACACAAACACGCCGTGTAGATCAGATGTTAGTTATAAAAATGGTGTATTGATTGAAATAATAGAAGCACTATTTTGATTTGTCCTGACATGATGGCTGATTTATAGATCCCTGCCCTCATTGATTTCTTCTTGTCCAAGCAGAAGAAAATGATCAAATCTCACCAAAATGCCCCCTTGTGCTCGCCACGAATCCTAGAGGCACATTATCCATTTACATGCTATTTTATTTATTTATTTTCCGGGAATTTACCCGATTTAGTGTCTCCGCCCATAGCCTTTGTGTGGATGTTTTGTTTTCATCTTTGATACATCTGTTTTCACTTCGCACT
Source organism: Chelonoidis abingdonii (assembly GCF_003597395.2). Taxonomy (NCBI): domain Eukaryota; kingdom Metazoa; phylum Chordata; order Testudines; family Testudinidae; genus Chelonoidis; species Chelonoidis abingdonii. The sequence continues at coordinate 33,341,285 of NC_133774.1, forward strand.
TCCAACGGGTTGCGCCAGACAATGGTGTGAGAAACATCTGAATATGGAAGGAGACAGAGCTGCATCTGTGTTTCATTTCTGCGGGTTACACACAGCAAACAACAAAAGGACAGCTAGAAAATAAATAAATAAATAAAACGCGCGCGCACAACTCACAAAGGGACTAGTACAACCACACAGATTGCAAAAGTAAAGAACAGTGGGAACGGGCCAGGATCGGGGTGCCAGGGAGAGAGACCAAGAAGCAGAAGGAGAAGTTAGACACAGCACCATAGATCGCACTGTACGTCCCTTAATCTTTTTAAAACAATATTTTTCACGGAGAAAGCTGGGTTTGGCTAAACCAATTTGGAAACAGCACCTGCCAGGAAAATACAGGTACAGAAATTAACACGGTCATCTTAACTCCTAAAACACAGTCAGGTAAAACACCGAATTCCTTTCTTCTACGGGGATGTAATTTCAAGCAGAAAAATCCTTTGACTAGACAGAGATCTTCACTTCCCAGCTAATAGTTTGAAGTCCCCCCACCGTCCGTGTTCGGTGAAAGATAAACAGATGGGGTGGGGAAATCCCTTTGTATGTTCCCCAGAAGGTCTCGTTTTGCCCTGCAAAAGGCGATCTAACCCAGTTAGGGTCCAGTTGCGGAAGTAAAAGGGGGTGGGGGAATGCATGTGGATTTAATAGCAGTGAAAGTATTACAGGGGGATCAGATTAAGCCAGAGAGGGAGAGCGAGCTTTTGAACATCTGTCTAATGCAGCCAATAGAAGTGACATTAGTGATATTGAAGGGAGAGAGAGAGGCTGCAACAGATCGAGCTGGGATTACGGGAACCTTCGCAATCCGATTAGCCACTGCTCCTCTCCTGCCAGCCATAAAACTGGAGTCCAGGAAGACTAGATTCGATAATAACGTGCTTTTAGCACCCTGCGGATGCTGGGCGCTTGGCGGAGGGAGGAGGAAGACAAGGATCAGCTCAAAGGCTGCCTGGTAGTTAGAGAACAAAAATACCCAGGCAGATTGGACAGAGAGATTTGTATTTCGGGGGCGCTGGCGGAGGAGACCCAGCTCCTGCGATCTCTCCTTCTTCATTTAGTTAGCAGGGCGCATCAAAGGAAAAGTCCCTCTCCCAACCCCTGTGACAGACGCGTTCTCGGCACAAGGTCCTAGCTCCAGACCCAGGGATTCCATTTCCTAGGACTGGATTTGTCCGCCTCTTCTTTTCCAGGCTGTACAAACCGAGCTTGGGCACCTACCTTCTCTTAACCCCCTGCCGCGGATCTATTGCTGGATGTGCTGGGTTAATACTGAACCATGTCCAGCCCTCTAGCAAACGGGAGCTTCCCGCTCAGCCCCCACCTGCTTGTCTGAACAGAGCACCTCCGGAGCGGCAGTACACACACAGCTCAGCGATTCGGTTCAAGGCTCTCTCACTAGTCGCTGAGCTACAGCCACCACAAGCCATCCCACTCCAGAGGAAACCTTTATTCCTCAGCTAATTGTCATTTACAATTACTTTTCACACTTCATCACGTCGGAGGTTAGACAACAAGATTTCTCCATATAATTAGGGGCCTCCCTGATCCTCTTCTAGTTCATGTCACGCAGCACCAAAAGTCCTCCTCCTTTCCCCAATAATTTAAGTCCTCCTCCTTTCCCCAATAATATCAAAACAAAATCCTAGCCCGCACAATTTAATACATCACACCCACGCTTCGGCTCCTTCGGGCGGAACAAAATATATCAATGGATATATTCCCAGTACATTGTAAACTGTTTATGAGACTGTAATATCCTAGGAATAAGGCGATTCTATAGATCAGAGAGCATTATGGGGAGCAAATATACAATAAAGGAGAAATGAGGTTGGATTTTCCTATGTTGTCACTGTTTGGCATATATTTTACCTGAAATTTGTTTGCTTTTCTTGACTAATATTAAGGTACCTGAAATATTCACCGGAACCATATAGCTAAAGCAAACAAATCTCTCTTTCTCACACACACACACACTGCTGCCTGCGACTTAATGCCTTGCCATCGTTCTGATTAAGAATGTATATTTAGGTACAGTTCTAAAAGAAAGTCTCTGTGCATGGTGGGATTTGAAAGGCCTGCAGTCTATATACCTCCAGGCATTACAACATGTCTCAATCCAGTCTGAAAGCAACGCTGGAGTTTGCATACATCTGGCTGTGGGTGAGGTATCAGGGACTTCATTATTCACAGTGATAGAACGCTGAGCACCTTGGTTTTTGTTCTGGAATATTATCACTTTTATTACTGTGCCTTCCAGCTTGTGAGCTGTTCTCCCACCCTGAGTCATTTATCGTAAGCATGACTCAAAGGCTGATTAGCATCTAACTCATGAATTACAAAAATCAACGCCCTTATTGAAATTCCCAGCAGTAATGGCACAAAAAAGGCCCAAAAGTTACACACTGCAAGCATATCTTCTAAAAGCACTGTTCATCAATTCCATGGTTTTTAAGTATAGAATATGTATCTCTGAGGAAATTGCACCCTTGTTATATAGACAATAAAACCGCTTCCCTTAGAGAATTGAATCCGTAAATCTTATAGGTCTTTCACTTTTGTAGATCAGGCACCAAACCGCAACAGGATCAAAAATAAAATGATTTTGATGGTCTCAATCTAGCCTACTGTGGACAACTATTCTGACACAGTCTGGGACAATTCAGTACACGAAGTCCAGAGCTAGAATTAGAATGATAGCACAAGTTAGAAAACATCTCAGGAAGTCTGAATAGATTGTCCTCTGTCAGTCTACCTTGCTGTAGTCAGTCCTATCAACTCAACATTTTATTTCTTCTTCTTTTATTTTTTAATGCAGCAAATTCTTTTCCCACGCTTCCAAACAAGAATCTTTTCTCCACAGCCACTGGTGGTGACTTGCCTAAGGAGACTTCACAAACTTGTCGGAAGAGAAAATCCTATTCCCGCCAGCTTCTATGACATTTTCCCTACCTCTCAAATTCAAAGCTCAGGCCATTGTGTTTTAATTAGTAACTATGGTCATAGCTGTATGCTTCCTTTCCAGACCCAACTAGCCTGTGTGACAAGTTCCTCCTCTGCCTTAGTGGGTCCTGCGCTTACTGGCAGATTTGCTCACCTCAGTGATCTTCCCCTCTGGTGGAACCCACAGTCTGGGTCAACTCCTCCTGTGTCTGATCAGGAGTTGGGAGGTTTGAGGGGAACCTGGCCCACCCTCTACTCCAGGTTCCAGCCCAGGGCCCTGTGGATTGCAGATAGTGCCTCCTGTAACAGCTGCATGACAGCTCCCTGGGCTGCTTCCCCATGGTCTCCTCCAAACACCTTCTTTATCCTCACCACAGGACCTTCCTCCTAGTGTCTGATAATGTTTGATTGTCAGATAATTTCTCAATCCTCTAGCAGCACACCCTCTCAGTCTCAGCTCCTTGCGCCTCTTGCTCCCAGCTCCTCACACCCAAATCTCATTGACTAACTGGGAGGCTTTTAACTAGTTCCAGCAAGCCCTTGATTGACTTCAGGTGGCCCAATCTATGTAGCTATCTCCACTACCTTCTAGAAAGATCTTAATTGGCCCCAGGTGTCTTGATTAACCTGGAGCAATTGCCAATTGGTTACCATGGTACTAGCAATTTGGTTAGCCTGGGGCTAACATACCTGTTCCTTTCTACTTTACTGTAGCCATCTGGCCTTGCACTATCACACTTGCCAATCCAATTGTTGGCTTGGAGTTATTATTTTCCTTTAAATCTCTGAATTCTGCACTAAAGTAAATAGCTGCCATTGCTCTGGTCAGTCTTTGTCCTTCTATAATGCCAAATGCTTGCTTATAAACTGACCAGTAGGAGACAAGGTGTTAAAGGATGGCNTTGTGTGTGTGCAGTTCCTAGCACAATAGAGCCCTGATCACCAATTGGGATGTTTTGGTACAACTACTACCGCAATAATCTTTTTACTCTGAACCCTAATGTATTTACCCTCTGAGGGAACACACTCAACAAGACCTCAACTGGACTGCCCAACAGTATTTCCCCCATTGGTTTATGGACTTTTTTTTTGTTTAATATTTAGCATTAGATACTTTTATTGTAACCATTTTTAATTTCCCCCCTCAGTTTTATACATATATGATTTGTGACAAGAAATGTAAAAGTGATGACAAATTCCATTTGTAGGAACTCATGTGAAGAAATCTGTCATGTATGTCTTCTAGTGCAATCCTCTGGATTTTACTGTGTAGCAAACAGCAAACTTTTTATTAGTGAACGTCATTATTTGGAGATTTGATTGATCCATTTCAGTCTTTTAAGGTTCATCTACAGAATTCTAAACACATGTACAAAAATACATGCACACCGCAGAGGACCAATGTTCACTTTGAAAGCCTACTGACACCACAATTAAAGACTCGAATTCAGGAAAAAGCTTAAACTCTCTTCCATCCATGTTTAGGACAGCTCTTCAGTGCGTGTCACATGTTGGATACTTTTGTACTGATAAAATAAATACAATAATGGTTTTCTACATGTAAGGTTCAGCGCTTATTTCCGTAGGGCCTGATTCAAAACCCCTAAACTCCCTTTTCTGCAGCTACAACTTGAGCCCATAAACAACTGATGAATCAATTTTATGCACACAATTATTTATTGGTGACAAAAAAAGACGTGGGCAGATCCTAGCTGGTGTGAATTCTCACAGCTCCACCAGCGAGCTATGACAATTGACACCAGCTGAGGATCTGCCCCATGCACTGCAGTGTCTCTGGGTGGATCATGAACAAGTGACATGCCTGAAATTTGAAATATAAAGAAAAGGATGATGACGATGGTTGATTGATAGTGCCTCGGAGCCCTTGTCATGGACTGGGAGTCTCTTGTACTACACACAGTACAAAGAGAGAACAAAAAGTTGTCCATCCTAAGTCTCTGATTCTCTATCTGGTTGTCCGACCATGGTATTTAGAGAGCAACCAACCCTGTTGTATCTAACAACTTAACAAAGAAAATCATACTAGCCAAAATCATCACACTGAAAAATACATATGAGAGGACAGGGCTGATGGGGAGGGGAAGAGTGGGGAAAGAATAGGGGAGAAGGACTGCAGAGAATACAGAGAAAAATGACTATAGGAACCCTGGTGCTGGAGCTATTTTTATAATGGGAGTGCTGAAGGTGGAAATCATGTATTTGGTGGTTATTACTACTTCAAGCCAAGGGGTGCATCAGCACCCCCATTACTCCTAATTTCAGCATCTATGCATAAGAGTAAAGAAAAGATCCAACCTGGAAAGGAGCTAATAGATCTTCATGAAATATATATTATCTTTTCCATGCACTAGTTTCTCAGTTGGCTCTTCATAACTTTTTTTTCCTGTTCCCTGTCATCCCCACCCATCCCTCAGATCTACATAGTCTCTCTTTTCGGCCTGATGAAATGTGCTGGGAGCCAGCTAGAGGCAGAAATAGAAAGGGAAGTGAAGGAAGTAAGCAAAGGTTCAGTGCATAGAGAGAACTGATACTATTTCAAACAATATTGTATTAATTTTCTTACCCCTGTAATCCTTCACCCATGGACACACCTAATATTTTAAGGAAGAGCCTTTTGTATGCGGTCTTCCCCAAGTAAATATTTTGCCATCTCAGCATATCATTCACAGTGGTTATATTTGTGCTAGCAGGGCAGGGCGCAGGACTGAGAAGGTTGGGAACCATTGATATAGATGTCTAACTACAGAATTGCACCTGCAGATCAGCTAAACACCTACTATTCCTTATTTATGACTGAAAAACCATACCCAAAATTAGTTGTGGGCCTGAACTGAGGTCTAGTGGATGGGCTTTAGAGATCAGGCTCTTAATGTTATGGAACCTTACCTCCTCCCCCCATATACAAAGAATGCCATGAGTTCTGAAGCAAGCTCTGATTGACTGAAGATGCCCTTTACCCACAGAACAGGTACAGCAGGCACAGGCAGCATCAGTGTACTTACCCATTGCTCTGCCAATATAATCACCCTAACATCTCTAGAGGTGAAGGGATAAATCCTTTCTGATCTTATTTACACTGTAAATCAGGAATACCTCGATGTAAACGAAAGGGGCTAGACTGGTGTAAGTGAGATCAGCATCAGGTCCATGCAGTATCAGTAATTTCTAAGAGCTAGACAGTGATTTGGACTATATACCTGTTCAGGTATATAAGAAGCAAAAGAGTTCCTCTGTATAGGTTACCCTTGACTCCAGCTGTACAGAAGTAAATGTCTCCTACAAGCTGCTACTCTGCCCAGAGCAGGTGGGCAGCGAGGGGCAGGAAATAGTGCTTTGGCTCTGTGTTCCAGGCATGCCAGCCAGTGGAGCTGAGAGTTACATATACAAATAGTATCTAGCAGCAAATGAATACCCACCCTGGAGCAAGAGAGAGATCTCTAAGGCAGAATGTGTCTTAAGGCTACGACTCTGTTTGTGCAGTTTATGCACAATCCCTTGCACGGGGCTGCACAATCTGGCCCTGGATGAGAAGTTTCCTCATTGGTTTAGTTATTAGCATCTCAGACCATATCTGAAACAGTAAACTTCAAGATTCTACATTTTGTTGACAGGTTTACTAAATAAAGAGATACAGTGTTCCTTTGTGCTTGTGAATTAGCTAAAATCATATAGCCTGCTGTATTTATTATCACTTCCTGAATATTAATGACAGATTTCCAGTTGTTGTTATTGTTGTTCTTTTACTATTGTGTAGGTGAGCACATACTTGCAAACTGCATGATAAATCTGTGTATAACTTAAAAGTTTTCCAGGCCAAGCAACTTTAACTTTCTTAAACTTGTAATTTAGAAGATAAGGCTTTACATTCACTGATCCATATGCTTTACTTCTTACTTCAGTATTTGATTTATTGAAGGATGACTAGAGATGTGACATAATTGGTAGTAGGACACAAACATTCCATGGAATGTAGTTGTGTAAAAAGGAAGAGCCTGTTTGTAAATAAATTCCATTTTAGATATACTCCAGTTTTGGCAGCTGCTTGAGGCACACCCAAGTGAGCTCATTGCTATTTTTTTTTCCAGCTTGTAGTTCACATATCATCAGCAAATAGAAACTAGCTTTCCATTTTCGATGCACACTGTGGATAGCTAACTGATCAGGCCACCCATTGCAGAAAGTCACGTCCTGCACTTTTCGTTGCTTTATGCCAGAAATTTGGACCAATGCAATTAAAGGAACTCTCTTTTTCTTAACAAAGAAAAACAAAACCCCATACACAACAAAAAACACACCACACAAAAGCATTTGGCAAAACAAAGTGTTAATTTTAAGCAAGTATATTTTTAATCTTGATACCCTTTTGTTCCCTACCTCTGTTGCCTTTCAAGCACTAATGCTAGTATATGCCTGCACAAATGGCTTTCTTTGTTATTTCCAGGGTTGACTTTACCTGTTGTGCTTTCAAAATTCTGTAGACTAACATTCAGCTTTGGCTGTGATTTAAACTGTTAGCAAAAAACTTGGGACTCACATAGACCTTGTGTAAAGAGATTTAATGCTAATGAAGTTTCTGGGCCAAATTCAGCAGTGACATAAATGATGATGTAAGTTACATACATGTGTATTGACCAGAAACAGCAGGAAGAGAAAGTAAATGACTAAAAAGTGTAAGGTGCACCAGTCTAGCTTTCATTGGAAGCACACAATGAGTGTGTGATGTGATGCTTAGGTCACAGAGACCCCCTTGGGACTGTCACCTGACATGCTGAAACTACCTCTGAGCCTGTTTTCCCTGCCAGCTTGGGACTCCAGAACCCTGTCTTGTTGAGCTACACATGCTGGCCTTTTGCAACACAGACCTAGGGTCTGAGCCACATCCCCAAAGCTGCAGACTTTAACCAAAACTACTCAGCAGGTTTCCTATCTCCAGCACCCAGATACCCAGCTCCCAACAGAATTCAACCCCCAAATAAATCCATTTTACTCTGTAAAGCTTATACAAGGTAAACTCATAAATGGTCTGCCCTCTATAACACTGATACAGAGATATGCACAGTTGTTTGCTCCCTCAAGTATTAATCTGGGTTTATTCATAAACAAAAGTATTTTTATTAAGTATAAAAAGTAGGATTTAAGTGGATTCAAGAAATAACAGACAGAACAAAGTAAGTTACCAAGCAAAATAAAACAAAACACGCAAATCAAAGCCAATACATTTAAGAAACTGAATACAAGTAAATCTCACCCTCAGAGATGGTCCAATAAGCTTCTTTTACAGACTAGACTCCTTCCTAGTCTGGGCCCAATCCTTTCCCCTGGTACAGTCCTTGTTCCAGCTCAGGTGGTAACTAGGGGATTTCTTATGACTGGCCTGCTTTGTTCTATTCCACCCCCTTTTATAGCTTTGGCCCAAAGTGGGAATCCTTTATCTCTCTGGGTTCCCACCCCTCCTTCTAAATGGAAAAGCACCAGGTTTAAGATGGATTCCAGCTACAGTGACATGCCACTGTAAGACCTCATTCTTTATTACCCACAGGATGGCCCCCATGTCCACAAGAAGGCTTGCAGGTAAATAAACCATCTACTGCCAATTGTCCTAGTCAATGGGTGCCATCAAGATTCTAAACCACCATTAATGGCCCACACTTTGCATAATTACAATAGGACCTCAGAGTTAACTTCATATTTCTAGTTTTAGATACAAGAATGATATGTACATACAAATAGGATGAACACACTCAATAGATTATAAGCTTTGTAATGATACACGAGACCTTGTGCATAAAGCATATTACAGTTACATTATATTCACATTCCAAACATATTTTCATAAAGCATAGGGATAGCACAGTGGTTTGAGCATTAGTCCCCTAAACCTAGGGTTATGAGTTCAATCCCTGAGGAGGCCATTTAGGGATCTTGAGGCAAAAAGCTGTCTGGGGATTGGTCCTGCTTTGAGCAGGGGGCTGGACTAGATTACTCCTCAGGTCCCTTCCAACCCTGATATTCTATGATAATATGAGTGCAATGTGTATCTTGACTTAGTGGAAAGATGTATGTGTATTAGGAAAAGCAATTAACAAGGGACTTAATTCTCATTGACACCCATTAGACCCCTTGACAGCGTTCTCTGTAGGTGTAAAGGGACATTGAAGTGGGTGCTAATGTAATTTACTGCTGGAGGAGTATTATCTTAAGGGAGCCTATGGGCTGGTTTACACTGTGAACTTATATTGGCACCTTTCAAGGGTGTGAAAAATCCACTACCTAACCCCCAGTGTAGACAGAACTAGGTCAATGGAAGAATTCTTCCATCGACCTAGTTACCGCCTCTTGGAGAGTTAGATACCTACGCTGGTGGGAAAACCCCTCCAGACAGTGTAGGTAGAGTCTATACTGAAGCACTACAGTGGCACAGTTGTGCTGCTGCAACATTTTAAGTGTAGACATACTCGTAGGTATGGTCTATCCTAGGAAATTAGGTCAGTATAATTATGTCACACAGGGGTGTGAAAAATCCACGCCTTAGAGTGACACAGTTAAAGTGACCTAACTCCTGGCCTAGAAAGTGCTAGGTCAACAGGAAACCCTTCCCATTGGTGGAGGCAGTGTCTTCACTGAAGTGCTACCGTGGTGCAGCTGGAGTGTGTTAAGTGTAGCCAAACCCTTAAATTAAATGAGAATCAGGCTGAGGAAGTACAAGACAAAGCAGCTTTTGACACCAACACTTTGAGCCCTACCCCAATCCATATAAAATGTACCTGCTAATATCTTGCTAATACTTTCCTTGCCCATTGTTCTGACCACAGCACCCTACTCTTTGAATTTCTCCAGGGGTTACCCTTTTCCACAGTATCAATTTCAAGCTTCTTGTCTGAAGACCTCTGTTTCTTACTCTGCTCCATTTCTTACTTATCCACTCTTCTTTGGTACAAGATACCTTTCACTTTCCTCTCCACCAATGATACCAGCCTTGACTGCCTGCTTGCTCGCTCTGAATTGCCACTTTCTTCTGCACCACCTTTGTGCATGGGAGGAATTCCCTGAACTGATTCAGAAGTCTGCTATGCTCTCCTCTTTCAAGTTTTTCTCTCAAACCGCTTCTGAAACAAGGCCTGCAAGAAATGAGCCAATGTAGAATGGAGAGGTTGTTGTGTTGTTAAGGAAGGTGTTTATGGCTGCCATCAAGGGGTCTTTGATCTATAGACAGTCACTGATCTGGTTAAACCTGATGGATGTGCTAAGCACCCTTCTTTCAGACTATATGGCAGAAGCAATGAAATGTCCCTGTGTGTAGTGAGTTAGCAAGAAATAAAAGAAGCTACCGCCCAAGGCAATGGGCTGCATGGGATGACCTGATGAAAAAAACTAAGGCGGGGAGATAAGAGAGGCTTCTCTGGGATTGGATGAAAATGCAGGGATTGTGTGGTAAACTGCATGTGAGAGAGCAAAAAGCCAGGACAAAGTGACTAGAAAGTAAGAAAAGCAGCTGTGAGTGTACCCTGAGAGGAAGCAAACAGACAGAGATTCTTAAGCCTTGAACTCACAGCAAAGAGAAGCTTGGAGAAAGGCTCCAAATAATGGTTAACTGCACATATAAAAGGGGCAACAATATGTTGCTGGTTTTCCCTAGCCCTGATCTTGCAATGGGTAGCCAATGAGAGGGCTGCTGGGCCTGCACAGCACCTCATTGAAGTTAATTGAAGAATGGGGAGCTGTGCATGTGCAACTCTACACATTGCACGAACGTTAGATTGTAACCACTTCAGGGCAGGGCTCATGTCTACTGTGCATAGCATCTAGCACAAGGGGACTTTGATTCTGACTGGTTGTCTAGGTGCTGCTGTAATTTAAATAATAAATAATAATAATAATAATCAAAGAAATAGGTGTACATCTAAACATATGTCTTGTATGTATAAACGTAATAGGACATTTTCTCCCACTCTTTCCAAAGGTAAAACCCTATTATGCCTTGCAGATCGTGGTGCATGGAAAATGATTTATTGATATATTTTTCTGAAAGTCCAAACTACATTGTGAAAATTCTATGAAATTGACCATCCTAATTATGGTGTTTTCTAAGGAATCACAGCCTAATTACTTAGTGAAAGCTCATCTGACTATTCTCATTTTCTCATATTCTCATTACCCGCATCAGCTTTTCCATCAGTTTTCAGAAATGAACTGTATACCCTAAATTAATTGTAAAAATACAGCAAACAGTGGAATGATAAAAGGAACTAGAGTGGTTTCCTTTGAAATTTCATCATGGTAAACGTATATGAATTAATATTAAAGTTGCTTTCAGGTTATCTTTAAAAGTCCTGATAACAATTTCCTATGTAGAACGGAGGCTATTTTAAGTCTCTCTCTCTTTAGAAATACTGTAGTGATCTTTGGTTGACTATAGCAACTCTAACATGTTTGGGTCTTTTAGTGAGAACACAGTAATGAAAATATTTAATTCATTTATAATATTTAGACTGTCAGCACCAAAGTCCATTTGATAACATACATTGCATGTGTTTTTTATGCGGAAGACACTTAAGGATTTCAATAATTCTTTAAAATATTTACATTTTTTTCTCCTGACTTTTTGTTTTATGCTGTGTTTTATAGGTCTTCATTTCTATTTGATGAAGGTTTCAAACTTTAGATTTATGGTTCAACACCTCGCAACAAATTTTGTAAATATTCTGTGGGGGCTTGGTCCTGAAACATAAACACTTCTTCCTATTGAGGCCCTGAGGAAAAACAGACCCCCTCATTTATTATGTGATATCCAGAAGGCTAAGGGGATGTTGATCTCCTTTTTCAGGAACATCTTCTTCAGAAAGAAAAATGAAATGCTATCGTGCTAAGGTGAATCATAATAAATGTTATATCTAGGTTGACGTTGAGAAATAAATCAAAGGAAGTTGCGAGAAATATTGGTGCCTTTTTTTTCCACAGAGGTTTGGACCAGCTTTATAAATTAAACAGTATGTGATGACAGTTTAGGGGTGGTAAGTAAACCACTCAGTAGATAATCTCCATGGTAACAAAAAAAGGTTAACCATCTAAAACCAAACCAGCAATCTGGACTTCACTGTTTAATATGGCAATAGTGAATGTTTTGCAGATGATTAACAGTGACAAAGAATAATAAAATAGTGCAACTTTTTTGCAGTTTAATTCTTCTTAATAGAAAAATGCAAAGTGCAAATAATGTATCGACTAAGGCTCTGATCTTCAAAACACATGCTTAACTTTACATGTTATAGTCTCGTTGCAATCAATCAGCTATTTGCAGTATCAGGGCCTGATGATCTTTTTCTGAGACTAACTTAGAGCCTGATTCTGAAAATTTTTACTCACATGAGTAGCCTCACTGAAGTCAAGACTACTGCACTCAGTTAATCAATGGCTACAATATTGGGTTCCTAATTAGCAGTGTTTGATTTAAATGACTTAGGATACGTCTATACCGCCCTGCCATTCAAACTATGGGGGACAGGGAGATGAATAGCACAAAATCAAAGCACCTCTTTACTGGAGAAATGCTTTTATATAGTAACCAATGGTGAAATAATTTAATTGGTGCAAGTACTGCAATTCAGAACTATAAAGCAAATTATCTAAGAAAATTTAAAGTTTAATTCATTATTGAAGAGATTATGATTTGAACCATGTGTCTATGCGTGAGAATAAGGGGGAGTAAGAACCCCATTTAACCCCTTGTATCCATGGGTAATGAGTGAGAGAGGAGGAGAATAGGTAGAGTCTTAGCTCTGCCTTCTCAATGCAATGGCCATTGCAAAAGAGCCAGCTGTTGTACTGGGAAGTTGAAATGTACTGCTGGTATAGGCCGGGGGGAAACTGTGTCTCAGAGGATTATCACTGAGACATAACACCTCCCGGGGCTACTCCTGGGGTGGTGCAGTTTATGCACCTCTTTTTGCTCAGGGCCATGCCCCAAGGCACAGTCTACTCCTGTACAGCTAAGAAAGACTGATATTTTTAGCCAGCATTTATTTACAGTTTTTCAAAGTGAATCTAGCCCTGGTGAAAACAGTCAGACTTACAAGCGTGGAGACTTAAATCCCTTTTTCATGTACAGATAGGTACAGCATGGGCAATAGCAGTGCGGGTTTCCTCTCAGTGCCCCATCAATATTCTTGGCATAGAGAGATCAACTCAATGCATGAGAGGATAGTTCAATATCGTTGCCCAATCAGTCTTGCCGTTCTTGTTGAGAATGCTAAGAATGTAAAATGGCTTCCCGTCAGAGTGATAGCTTTGTGCTGTCTGCTTGGACTCCATTAATGTAAGTCACAGAGGTTACTGAAAAGCCTTCAGATTATTACAATCCAGTCACTACCAACCTAGTGTTCCAATCTGCCTTTGTTCAAGTCAATGGCAAATCTTGCATTCACTTTGATAAGGTCAGGATTTAGCCCCTGGTTGACGAATGGACAGGATATGATTTGGCATATCCATTTGGCAACCGACACTAGCTGGGCTTCTAAGGAGCCCTTATTGCCAAGCAAAGTTACTCTCTCCTGGCACAACTCTTGGGAGAGTGTGAAAACGGAACACACACACAAAATCCTCCCATCAAATGCAGTAGGACTCACTCTCCTTCAGGGAAATGCAATTTGAACTTCCTTGCATCAGCCTGGGTAAATCTGACCCATTATATAACATCAAAGAATTACATATACTGCATAAACAACAAGGAGTCCTTGTGGCACCTTAAAGACTAACACATTTTTGGGTCATAAGCTTTCGGGGGCTAGAACCCACTTCATCAGTTGCATGAAGTGAAAAATACAGGAGTAGGTATAAATACATGAAAGGATTGGGGTTGCTTTACTTTATGAAGTACTTTATACTGCATAGTTGTTGTATATCCCAAAAGACAGGGATTCTCTTTTTTCTTATGTGACTGAAAGACATTTATAAGGCCCAGAGGTTATTCTATCTTCATATGGCATAGCTTCACCCTCAACCCAATAGCAACTTTCACTTTACAAATTACAACTGACACAAAATAAAAATCAGAACAATTGCTGGGGTAGGTGGGCAGAAGGAATTGGAAGACTCAGGTAATTAGTAATGGAACCCTATTTCCTGATTTACTTGCAGAGGTTGATGAACAACAAGAGTAAATCTGGCTCAATATTGGTGTCAGATAATACCTACTAAATGGAAATATGCCCAGAGCAGGCAGAAAACTCCACTAAGAGACCCCCATCCAGGATGTTCCCCCCTCCCCCAATCCAGTGGAATAAAGCTAATATTAGATTCACAGATCCTGTGGATACACCAGGATCCATGTAGAAGGTGCGTGAACAACCAGCAGCAGTTGTGTCCCTGTCCATTTACAGTGTGGTTCCACTGGAGTTGAGCTGCTGGGTATTCCCCCAAAAGTTCTGGCTGTATTATCTTACCAAGGAGTCTCCATTGCTTCTGAGAGGGTCAATGTATGTCTCTTTGCATTGCCCACACTCCCGGTTCAGGTCCCTGGACATGCAGAAAGCCCCCACCCCCGTCAATGTGTGGGGACCCGAGGGATGTTGCTGTGTAAGTGGTTGACCCCTCTTTTAAGGTGGGGAGATCTACTTGTAAAGAGGCTCTCCTGCATACAGCTCAATTGATCTGGCCCTTATTCACAGAAGAGGTATGACATGGGCAACAGCCATTCATGTTTCCCCACAGTGCTCAGATAATATAACTTAGTCCTGACCTAAAAGGGTCACTAGGTTTCAAGTCAGTCCTTGCAAAGACCTGGCACAAGAATGTACATTATAATAAATGATTTGACAAAACTTTTCCAAGACAAAAATGTATATTCAGTGAAGGCATGTTTATAAAGCTGGGTGATGAAGCAGAGGGGTGGGGGTGAGCCAGTACCTAACATCTAAAAGTAACAATTGTTGCATCAGATCACAGGAATCCTCCAAAGCAGCCATTCCATGGCTCACTAAAATCATGCACTTTACAACGGTCTCTTTTATGTTTCCTTTGTTAAATAACGTACCGGAGAGATTTTGGATGAGATTTTCATCAGCACAGTTTTATCTTTTAACACAAATGGAATTCTCCCCCTCACCCCATCCACAAACATCTGAGTATGTATGGCATTGTGTGTGGTATGAGTGGAGGGTATTCTGGTAATTACTTTTCATTATTGCATTGCACAATGACATCCTTTACAACTTAAAGCTGCCTGAGCTTCTGCACTCAGAGATCCAAACTCAGATTTTAATAACATGCTGCTAAAAAGGGGGTTAAATGTTGTTTATACATTACATTTCTGGACACTGTGAGTTTCACTTGCACCTGCCAATGGCTTACTGATAAATATACACTGGTAGAAGTTCAACAGCAGTGGGCCAGCAGGTTAGATAAATACCACATGACATCCTAAGCACTGAAGGTTAGTGCTTTCCCAGCTCTCGTTTTGACACTTTTAGCAATCATAAAGTCTTTACTTTAAAATGAGTAAACAAATAAATAGGAGTTATTTGCAGGGTAAAAATATTTGTAAAAGTATATTCAAAACATAAAATCAATTTCCTCTTAAGCTCTACCACAGTCATCTACTAGGTTTCCTGCCTCTTGGAAGTTAATTATGATTTACTCAAGATTTGTGGTCAATTTTTAAGTGTAAAAGCATCTTATATGACTGGTTGCCAATCCTGAAGTCTAAAGGCCTTGTTTTATATTGCTGCAGTAGAATAGAAAATATAATCAAAATGTGACCTTCAACTTTAATAATATAAACAGAGAATTTGCTTACTTTACCTTGGAAACGGATGTGATTCATCACAGTAGCCCATAAATAAAGTGTCAAACTGTTAGACTGATCAATGAAAATAAGTTATTGAAAAATAATGTGATTGTAAGGTCTCTATGTAAACTAACTTAAGATTCAAAATGAGGAGGGCGTTAATATTTGGGTATATCATTTTTTAAACAGGATAGTGCTGGATATGAAATGCAGTAAAGCCTATAGATGAAAGGTCACTTGTGAAAATCATGCCCTTAAACTTTTTGGGTCTGATCCATCTGCCCTTTGGCAGGCAAAAGGTACCCTGAAGGTAAATAGGAGTTCTGCCAATTAGCTGAGGCACTGTGCCCAACAAAAGTCAGAACTGCAAAAGGCAGCTTACGTACACCACTTGTTGATCATCGCTGTGTCTAAAATAAAAATCTAAGGTGAAATCTGGCCTTCATTGAAGTCAATGGGAATTTTACTTTCATTAAAAAATATGTTGCTAGATAGCAAAGTTGTGAACGGAACCTTCAGAATGTGAATGGGAGTACTTGTGGCACCTTAGACACTAACAAATTTATTTCAGCATAAGCTTTTGTGGGCCACGAAAGCTTATGCTGAAATAAATTTGTTAGTCTCTAAGGTGCCACAAGTACTCCTGTTCTTTTTGCGGATACAGACCAACACGGCTGCTACTCTGAAACCTGTCAGAATGTTCATGGTGTGTAACAAATGCCCCATTTTTATGTTTTTAAAAAATGTGTGGTTTATGGATCATTGCCAATGTGGTACAAGACACTGAATTAATATAAAAAATAAATAGTATTGGGTGGTATCGATAATTCTTGTATTTAGTTAATTAAAATAACTCATTTTCTTACTGTACATGAAGCTGTGGCAGAATTTCCAGCCTGCTGCATCAGAATCAGGAGTTTTCCACAGAATTTGGGTCCAGCTTCCTATCTTGTCTTTGAATTTAGTGGGAATTGGCATCACTGACTTCAATAGCCGTTATCTCTGAAAATCAGGCCAGTTTTTTTGGTACCTAAATATGGATGTTTGTGCTTATTTTGATTGAAAATGCCTCCTTATATATATTTGGTGTGAATCATTGATGTAATGAATAGTCCACACTAGAGTTAAATGAGATTGGAAAGCAATGGAATAATGGTCACATTAACTATACACGCTCCCTTTTGCTTTTGATGCTGCTGTAAATATAATTGAAAATAAATTATTTAACTCAGAGAGTAAACATTCTGCAGAGATTACACGATTAATTATGTAAAAAACATGAACATAAATAATAAAAGAAACAACATGTACAATCATATGCTAGCTGGTATTTCTCTCCAGATTGTTGGCTTTTGGGGGCAAAAACTACGAAGCACTTTGTGATCTCAGTTATACTTGTATAACTCCACAGAAGCACACTGGGGATTTATACCAGCATAACTGAGATCCAGAACTGTCCCGGAGATTTTCTCCATTTGTTTGGCAATGTATTTTTTTATTTAAATGTCTAATTTAGGAAAAACGTTGAACTCTGCCACCAGATAACAAATAAACCCAGTGTCTAATCCACTGGTGGCCCTCAACACGGACCCAACACTCCCCTCCTCCATAACATTTGACAGCCATCAAGTCCTTATTTCCCTCAGAGCTGCAGTAATATAATCATGTAATGAATTTCACATGGGCGGACCCCCTTGTTTCTATGTAGAGTCACACTGAGGTAAATAGGGCTCTGAGTGGACACTAAGGGTCTGCCTTAAAAGAACATTGCAGTTTTATACAAAACATGACAGAACTATTAATATTATTAGTAGTATTATTATTGGCAAAGCATCCAGGAGCTATTGCCATTAGTCAGGATGCCTTTGTGCTAGGTGCTGTATTAAGACAGAACAATAAAGACAGTCCCTGCCCCAAAGATCTTCCAGTCAAAGTAGACAAGAGAGAACAAATGAATGTGGACAGGTAGGAGGGGGAATGTAAGAAAACAGTAAGACAATATCAGTCAGTATAATAGGTGATAGTCTCAGCACACCAGCGGCCTAATTGTTGTCAAGTTTTCTATAGGCAAAATAGCAAAGGAGATTTTTGAGGAGTGTTTTGAAGGAGGATAATGATGCAGTTTTGTGCATGTTTATGGGGAGCTCCTCCCAAGCTTGAGGTGCTACCTTGGAGAAAGTACAAAGGTGCATGTCTGAAAATTTAACAAGTGAGCGATGGAGGCTGGCATCACAGACTGATTTGAGGGGACAGTTAACATTTCTAAGTACTGTGAACTGACAGTAAAAAGAACACAAGTATATATACCTGTTATACAGTTGACCCTTGCAGGTATCCACATGGATGCACAGCTCTGTATTATTCTGCTACTCTTTTAGAGAATGAATTTCATAGTCAGTAGTATGCACCTTGTATAATATGTTTTGTGACATGCTATTTTGGACAATTGCAAGTTAAATTCCTCATTAAGGTCACCAAAACCTATTTAACAGCATCCTGTATGGGTTGTCACTTTAAGCAACTACCGCAGTATTGTGTGGGCTCTGCTGCACTATTGTTTTTCCTCTTTTACATATTTTCCCTGTGCACTTGGAGAATTATTTGTGTCAGGAGGGACTTCTGTAACTTATACCCCCAGTTGTGGGGTTTATTCTCACATCAATTTGAGGAAGATTTAAGCAGGTAAACTCCCTTGAGCAATAATGGGAGCTACAATTGAAACTCTTCAGTACAGTGAAGGAAGAATAGATCTCTGTGCCTTTCATTTCAAAAAGAGATTTTATTTTCTCTGTGAAATGAACATAAAAACTAAATGGCTTATTGGTGGTGGTATTATTATTATTCCTGTTTTACTAATAGAAATATCTGTTGTGAGACAGAGTAGTGGCATCATATCATTTTTGCTTTCTTTTGCAGCTCTCTCTTCTTCTCACCCAAACATATGTGCAGGTCAGAATTTTTTTTTTGTCACTTATACTAATACCATAACTAACACACCCACACATGCGGTACCGGTCTCTTCACACACGCCATTTTATCTTGCACATTACTCAACATATTGGAAGCAAACAGCCTGGAATATCAAAAAGAAAAATTAAAGAACACATGGCTGTGACTAAGCCAAGAGAAGTGGTGTTGAGGGTTATAGATGTAGTTAATACTACTGTGAGCTGCACTATCACCGTCAGTCCTATCAGTTAAAAAAAAAGTGAGTTCCTTGGGTAGGGTTGATCATCCCACTAAGGATTAATTATCCACTCTTTCTCTGCTGCTATGGCATCCAGGAGAAATGTAAGCATTTCAGTTCATCAGCAGCAAGTCTGACCTTAGATTCCTCTGCACCAAAGCTGACTAGATTATAGTGCCTCAGACAGTGTTAGAAGGCCGGGTTTATAAGCAGAGATTTTTCAGAACAAATGCTTTAGGATTTCATTCCACATGAGAAAAGCACTCACTGGAAACACATTCTCTCCTTGATACACTGGGATCTTTTCCACCAGTGTTTTATCTTTCATCACCATGATCAGCACTTTTTAGTAAAAACAGCATGGTACTATTGCAGTATGGCACTATTGCCAATTCTCCAAAATTTCATCATGCCTCTCCTGTTATTTCATGTTTTTCTTAAAGCCCCAGCTGCTGGAATCAGTTTATTAACTGAGAATCTCAGCTTTTAGATTTAAACAAAAAAATTAAATGTCTAGAAAAGCCTGCAAATATGACCCCTAAACACACAGAGGCAAATAAAAGCACATATAATAGTATTTTTAAAATCTTATGATTTTGGGGGGCTGCCATGATTTATGAACATTTGGTGTTGACAACGCTGGGTTAGCCTTCCTGCAGATTTTGAATGAAGAATGCTCTAAGTGCCTTTTTCCTTCAAAGGAAAATATTTGCTATTGCTACATGTATTCTCTCTCTCCTTTTCCTTAAGTGACTTTATGGTCAAAATCCTGGCTTCGCTGAAGTCAGTGGGAATTTTGCCATTGATTCCACTGGAGTCAGGATTAGGCCTATATGACACAAAATCAGAAGGAAATGGAATTAAGGTCCCATCCCAAAAATCTACTTACATAAAATTTAAGGAAAGAAATCAGTTAAAAAGGCACATGCAAATTAACTGGAAATTTGTGCTGCCATAATCAAGGCTTCTTGCAGGTAGTAATTATAAATATAATGAGTAAAATAAATAATATATTACATGTATGTATAGCACATTTCATCCCAAAGGATGATAAAGTACTTTCTATATACATAGAGCCAGGGACGCTCCAGAGGTTTGGGAAAAGCAAATCTCTAAAAACAGGAAATAAAAGAAAACCTGACAAACTTAATTAGCACATTTAATGACATCCACAGCATGCCCAAGACATACCAGTGTCACACGCAAATTGAGGTATGTCAGAGCTGCATTAACAAGCAACATGGAGTGCATCAAAGCACCCTGCTGTGCCTCCTTGTTTTGCATGGACAGCTTTCTCTTGGAATAGAGTCTCATGTTGTAGGGATGGGTGGCCTTGTGGTTAAGGCCTGGACTGACACTCAGGTAGGGTTGCCAACCCTGAAAGATCATCCTGGAGTCTCCAGGAATGAAAGACTAATCTTTAATTAAAGATTATGTCAAGTGATGAAACTTCCAGGAATAGGTCCAACCAAACTGGCAACCCTACACTCAGGGGAACTGGATTTTCCTAGTTCTGTTGTAAGCTTCTTGTTTGACCTGAGTTAGTTTAATCTTTTCATGCATCATTTGCCCATCTGTAAGATGGGAATATTTATACTTCCTTTGTCTGTCTTGTTTAAATCCATTTTTAGGGAAGAGACTTTCTTTTGCTATGCCTTCATACAGTGCCTAGCACAGTAGGGTTCTAGTGGCATTTGGGATCTCAGAGTTCAAATAATAATCATGTCAATGTATGTGCTGCTGATTCCACTGGCTTTGGAGTCTATCTCCTTTTTTACATTATCTTGGAACAATGGGGTGATTTCATTAAATAGTACCTGCAAAGTGCTATGTGCGTGAGAAACGAATTAGAAGGCGAAGTCTCTACCTCAGAGAGTTTTCACTGGAAACAGATAACAGTAAAGATTAAGGATGAGGGATAGACTATAACAAGAGAAAGGTGACTAAGTATTGAAGTTTGAGGCACAGCTTGTTCCCTCATAATTTTTGCACTTTTTTAAAGGGAGGATTATTTGTTCTAGCTTTGACATTTTTTGTCTTCTGGAGGGTTACAATAAGTCCTTACTTCAATATTATTTTGGGTGATTATAATTTTTTATGTTTTTTGGTCCCTGAGTAGAATTTGATTTTTTTCAGCGTGAGGTGCACATTGATATGAACACAAAGTTCTTCCAATGACCTGTGAATGAGAGAGAGAACAGGTCTATACTTAATGGTTCACACTGAAGTTTTTTCAACACAAAAGTGATTAATTATTATATTATACCAGAAATAAAGGGATATTGCAGATTAACAAGATTGACCTTTTTAAATAATTAGACAAATTTGAAGATGATACAAGTTCCTAAAAGGCAAAGAGTCAATGGAATTATTTACATTATTTTTATTTATTACTTGTATAACTGTATGAGGATTGAGACTCCATGATTTTCATGGCACCTAGGGGTCCTACTCATAGACCAGGCAGTGCTTGGTCCTACAGTTGTGCTAGGTACTATCCAACCAGAATAAAATGTGATCAAAGCCCCATTATGCTAGATGCTGCAAACAAACAAAGTAGGAGAGAGTCCTTGCTTTGAACAGATGACAATCTAAAGAGAAAGACAGAGAAGGACAGCATCATTAACCCCCCCTTAACAAATGGGGAACTGAGGCACAGAATGATTAATTGACTTGTCCTGCATCATATGTACATACAGATCACAACATTGACATTCATAGAATTACTTAGAAATTTCAAATTAATATGGGGCAAATTCTACTCCTAGAAAAACACATAGAGGTCTCATAGCAGTGCCAATATGAATTGCAAGCATCTTAGGCAGTGCTTGGCTCATGGCGTTTATCGTTAAGTGTTGTTTTTGTGCATCCATTGTCCTCTCTATGAACATGGATACTCCCGGAAAGTTCAGATCATACAGACATGCAAAAATCCTTCTGAAAAAGCCAAGATGGATCCAAACTGCAGAACTTGGATTCAGACTTATAACCCTACAAAATATGGTGTCAAGTATCAGAGGGGTAGCCGTGTTAGTCTGGATCTGTAAAAAGCAACGAGTCCTGTGGCACCTTAAAGGCTAACAGATGTATTGGAGCATGAGCTTTCGTGGGTGAATACCCACTTCATCAGACCCATTGGAACATTTCAAATTGGGTTTTGGTTCAGCAGATAATATAGATGCAAAAAGTTTGGGCATGCTTGCTTCTGTGGTTTTGGTTTGGGCTAATCTCTAAGACAAAATATATAGAGTGGGCACTACTATAGACATAACTATTGCTATTCTGTAGTGCTTGTGGTATCACAGCATCTCCTGTGGGAGATAATATTGTTCCTGCAGTTTCCTACAATGCATGCTGAGAGTTTAGTAGTGCTCACTGACCCTTCACTTTTATTCCATATGTTAAGTAGATCTGATAGTCTTGATATACATAGTACAGTTCTTTCTGACTTTGAGGGAAATGCACTAAAAATTTCAGTGAAATTCTCTACTTGTGCAGAAGTAGAAAAACAATCACAATACATCAGTACATACATTGTGTCTGATGAAGTGGGTATTCACCCACGAAAGCTCATGCTCCAATACTTCTGTTAGTCTATAAGGTGCCACAGGACTCTTTGTTGCTAATCACAATACATCATACTTTTAAAGAGCATTTCATTAACGACAACATCAGAATATACTGCTAGTTATAGATCATTTAATTGTTATGTATTTAAATTAAGAAATATTTCTCACATTCTTTCCAAGTTTTCATATACTTGAAATTTATTATGTCAGTCATCAACTGCTATGACATCACAAGATGAATTCACAGTAATGATTACTTTAGCATTTAAAATGTTTGGAGTGTACCAATTATTCAGGCTGCTAAGTGAAATTAAAAATGTCAGTTTAGCTATCTATAATCCCACAGTGTTTAAAGGTTCATGAATTACACATGGGACAGATAGAAAGAGAGAAACTGAGTTTGACTAAAAGATAATTTCTGCACAAAATTTGCAGAAACCACTGCCTTTAATGTATTCTAGTGATTAGTCAATATGATTTAAGGTTCTGTACTTGGAATTTACTTTGAATTTAAAGCACCCTCCTGTTCATTACAATGAGTAAGTAAACAGCATGTGTCTAATGATTTAAAAGATTCACCTGCACAATTTAGGATCCTGAACCTGCATTTCTTGGTTACACACAATTCCCATTAAAGCCAATGGGAGTACTGAGTTCACAAAGAATACATAATTGGTCCACAAGACTGTACTAATTTAGGTTATGATCCTCTCTGCAGTGCCCAGCATGAGTAACTTGACTGAGTGCTGACAAACTTCCTGTGGGAAAGAAGGGGAAAGATTCCCCTCTGGCCACAGGCTTTGAAGATGGGGGAAAGAAGCTCCAAAGTCACTATAGAATCATAGAATTAGAAGTGATTGCAAAGGTCATCTAGTCTAATCCCCAATAGTATAAATGTACTATGTTTGCTATTCCAGTCTAATGGAATACAGCCCCAGCACTGTATCACTCCATGGGAGCAAAGGACCAGAGGATCTAAGTGGCACACTCACTCTTGTTTCCCCTTCCAGAGCCCTTCCTCAGTAACCCCCCATGAAAAAATGTGGAAATAACATGGTGTTTGCTGCCACCATATTGTCCACTCTGTTTCCGTGTTCTACTCCTTCTCCCACTCTGTCTGTCTCATCTACTTGGAGAATATTGCCTCATTGTTTCCTTGTACTGCTCTGTCTGCATTACGCTGTTGTCTCTTGTGTACTTAGCCCGTAAGCTCTTTGTCTTTTTGCTCTGGGTGTGTACATCACCTAGCACAAATGGGGTCCTGGTCCATGACTGGGGTTCCTAGGCACTACAGTAATACGAACAATAATAACAATACCCGCTGCTGTGTCAAAGAGTTTAGAAGTCCCTATATCCTGCCCCCTCCCTTATACAGCAGAACTGTTCAGATTCCACTTCCAAAGACTCTCAGTATCAACAGACTAAGAGAGAGGATTTTCTTCTTATTCTTGCATACTCTAACTGCTACCTCCATCAGTTACAACTATATAGTTAAGCATGTACTTATGATGACAGGAATATGACGCGTTAAGTTATTTTCTATCATATGAATCGATCAGCAAATGTTCAATATAAAATATTATAACTCACAGCTCACATTTGATGTCTTTAAAACAAAATTTCTATTTCTTTCACAGTTTTTTAAAGAAACCTTTCCCCTTCATTTTTAGCCATATTAAAACTTTCTGGTGGAAGGCATCTATTATTACTTAGTATTGCCGCTGCATATGGTGCTATCTATACTTGTCCCAAAGAGCTAGCAAACAAGGCCCCAACTCTGCAATCAGATTCACATGGGCAGACATTTGCATCTATGCAGAGCCCCAGTGAAATCAATTCAACTCAGCATTGGTGCAATGGTGCATCTATGTGGATCTTATTGAAGGACTGGGCCCTATAACAAGTACAGACAATATAGTTCAAAAAATGTGATACATACATTGAAGATGCAAACCTCAAGTATCTCAGGTTTGTTTTTGTTTTGCCCTCAGAAGTAATAATATGGAGGCAATGCTTATTGAGTGACTAGATCTTTTCATTATGACTGTGAGAAAAAGCCAGGTGTTCTTTTTTAATTTGTATTACAGTAGGCCCCAAGTCAGGATGGATGCTCCACTGTATGAGGAACTGTACTGTTTGCTACTATCATAGAATCTATCCTTGTCTTTGGACATCATTGATCATGATGTGCAGCTAACCTGCCTATGACACCTCACAGAAGTAGAAAGGATCACACTACATTCTCTTTGATCATGATGGACAACTGCTTCTTTTTACAGAACCTTCTCACTGATGGAATCTTTTAGGGTTCAGTTCTATCACTGCTCTTATTCAGTAATACTTTTAGAAATTATACCATTCAATGGGCTGCAATTCTATCTGAATGTCATAGGAGTCCTTGGTATTTCATGAGGCAAAAGAGGATTAGGGAGATGCTATGTCTGGGTTGGTTCCCGGTGCGACACTGGATTAGTTTCAGTATGTCCATCTTGTGTATAGGCTATAGGGTTACTGTATAGGGTTTCAAAACAAATAGTGTTATTGGACAGGTTATGCTTCTGCACCTCAAATTTTCTGAGTGAGTTTTCTCCAATTTTCCCTTGGAGACAATGAGACTCATTGTCCAGGGTGATTGCAATGTCCAGATAGATGACATCTCTTCTAGCTCATGATGTTATGGCTGCCATGATAACTTTTGGGACTATCCCAAATGGTTTCCAACTCTGGGTCAGTTTTAAAAATGGTCATGCTCTGAATCTTTTTCAGGGGTGAGACTTGAGGAAAGGGTTGTATGCCATGTTCAGACCATCTCCTCCATTTTGAAGACAGGGACCTCCTTGGAATCAAGTAAAGAGCCTATTTTGGTGATGACTAGATAGCAAGTGTGAAAAATCGGGACAAGGGATTGGGGGTAATAGGTGTCCATATAAGACAGAGTCCTGAATATTGGGACTGTCCCTATAAAATTGGGTCATCTGGTCACACTTGGTCCAATCTCAGAGACTAACAGAGCTGTCCGCATTCAAAGGTCTCTGATAAAGAATACATGGCGGAGTTGGTGTAGAATATTTCTTGACAAATATGTACTTGTGACAGCACCAACAATTTTAGTATATGAAAATAGAACTGTGAACCAGTTATTATGGAAACGTGGTAGGGGTCTGCAAAACAACAAAGAGATGTTATAAAACAGAAAGGACCAATTCTTTTTATTTAATCAATGATATGAGAAGAAGTAATATAGCTACAGCAGTAAAATATTAGTTTAAATATTAGGAAAAGTTCTGTACCTCATAAAGTAGTTAGGTAATGTAACCAAGGGAGGTTGTGAATTTACCATCAGTGGTAATAATCATAACACATGATGCCCATTTAAGGATGATTGTGCTAGATAACCCACTTGAGGTTATTTTCACCCCAAATAATCACTTGAAACAAAATCAATGGTCTTCTGGAACTTCAGCATTACAAATTTAATTTGCAAAGAATATTAGTCAATGGCTTGACCTGAAGATAATTTACATTTCGTTATAAACAGAAGTCTCCATTATGTATTATTCTTTAAAATTAGCAATTAGGAACTGGCAGTTGACAAATATTGATAATTTTCAGGGTTCAAAGTAGCAACTGTATTAGTTTGTATCTGCCAAAAGAACAGGAGTACTTGTGGCACCTTAGAGACTAACAAATTTATTTGGGCATAAGCTTTCATGGGCTACAGCCCACTTCATCGGATGCATAGACTGGAACATACAGCAAAAAGATATTTATACATACAGAGAACTAGAAAAGGTGAAAGTAGCCATGCCAACTGTAAGAGGCCAATCAATTGAGATAAGCTATCATCAGCAGGAGAAAAAAAAAACTTTTGAAGTGATAATCGAGATGACCCATACAAGGTGTGAGGGTACTTACCATGGGGAAATAGATTCATTTAGTGNGGCCCAACCAATTCAGCAAATGTTATTAACATTAATATTAACATGTTGGGATAAAGGAAATAATTAGGGTTCCTATTGTATATTGGGCATGTGGGATAAAGCACATAGTTATAGTAAAAAGATGTAGAGCTATATAAATGCAGATTTATAGGTTAATCACTGACTATATTGAAGATGGTGAAGGTGGGTGAGGTAATATGTTTCATTGAGCTAACTGTTGTTGGTGGAAGAGACATGATTTTGAGCTTCACACGCAGCTCGTCTTCAGGTCTGGAAAAAATTATCAGAGTGTCAAAGCTAAATACAAGGTGAAACAGATTATTAAGCATGAGAGGTTAACACATGTTGCAAGAGACCTTTTACGTGGGCAATTAACACCTCTGCAAAGGACAAAGGAGGACATTCAGAGAAGGGTAACAAAAATAACCATGCAGATGACTTTTGAGGAAAGCTTATGAGAGCTAAATATATATAGTCTAACTCAGGTCAGGGAAGTGTAAAAAAGGACTATGTTAATAATCCATGTTAAATTGTTGTAATAAACCATAAAACCAGAGTCCATGATTTTTAGTGCCTATCAGAGTTAGGAATTTAAGTTCCCAGACTCGTCTTTTGAAGATGTGCAGTTTCCTTTGGGGACAATGACTGAGAGGTGAGACATTTGAGATGAATAGCTAACTGCTTACAGATGGATATCTCAACTAATGTAAAGGGCATATTAATAAATTTCTCAGATGACATTAACATTTGAGAAGTTGCAAATACTATTGAAAAAAGTAAGTAATAAAAAGACTCCTAAAAAGATAAGAAACATTGATAGAAAATATCTTTGAATAAAACAAAAATAATCAAAAGCATAGATATTCAGGCAGCATCTCATCCATGAGTTTGCAATGCAGCATGACAACAAAAGGTAGAGATGGGTCCCAGTTAGAAAGTTCTGATCTAGAGCTGGATCTGTTCTGGAGCCAAACTTTCTCGGAGTTCAAGGTTTTCAATCCAGAGTTTTGGACTGTGTGTATCTCTTCATAAAAAGCACTGCAATGTTTTGTGGCAAACAGGAAGGCATCATGTAATGGAGAAGGGAGGTAACAGTCCTTCACTATTGACCTAATCCAAAGTCCAGTCAAGTCAATGGCTCCCACTGACTTCATTATGCTTTGAATCAAGACCTAACTCCCTGTACCATAAACTCACCTGGAATACTGCATTTCAGTTCTGAGTACAATGGACTTGATTCAAAATCTAGTGCAGGGGTTGGCAACCTTTTGGAAGTAGGTTGCGAGTCTTCATTCATTCTCTCTAATTTCAGATTTTGCATGCCGGTAATACATTTTAACATTTTTAGAAGGTCTCTTTCTATAAGTCTATAATGTATAACTAAATTATTGTATGTAAAGCAAATAAGGTTTTTAAAATGTTTAAGAAGATTCATTTAAAACTAAATTAAAATGCAGAGCCCCCCGGACCAGGGGCCAGGACCTGGGCAGTGTGAGTGCCACTGAAAATCAGCTTGTGGTCTGACTTCGGCACCCTTGCCATAGGTTGCCTACCCCTGGTCTAGTGCAGTCAATGGGAATCTTTCCATTGATTTCAATGGGCTTTGCATCAAAGCCATAAAGAGGAATTCCTTTCTCCTTAGTATGATGCCTCCTTGTGTGCACAGATGCCTCATGTTACTAGGAGATATTGATAAATTGGAGGACATTCAGGGAAGGGTAACAAAAATGACCATGAAGATGACTTTTGAGGAAAAGCTTAAGAGAGATAAATATGTATATTCATACATATATAACATATTCATATTTAGCTTTATATACATATATACACCGCTACCTCGATATATCACCACCCGATATAACACAAATTTGGATATAATGTGGTAAAGCAGTGCTCCAGGGGGACAGGACTGCGCACTCTGGTGGATCAAAAGCAAGTTTAATATAACATGGCTTCACCTACAACGTGGTAAGATTTTTTCGCTCCCAAGGACAGCGTTATATTGAGGTAGAGGTGTATATCCTTTACCTGAGTTATATACATATATGTATATAACTCGGGTAAAGGATGTGTAAAAAGGCACTGTGTTAATAGCCTAGAAATACTTGAAAGGTGTAAAAACCAGAGAAGGGAAGGAATTATTCAGTGTGGTACATGGAAGTATAGCTAGGAGTAATGGCATGAAGTTAAGGAAGAGAAAATTTAGATAGAATTATGGGAAAAACTCCTAATGACATTGAGATCTATATAGTTGTGGAAACACCTCTCAAAGAAAGTGATAGAAGCTACATTGTTTGTGGCATTTAAAAGTAGATGGGACAAAATCAAAACAAAACAATAACAGCCAACCCACCAGTAGCAAACTATCTTGCATTAGCAGGGAAGTGGATGGCATAATAAATCTTTTCCTTCTTTAATTTGGATGATTCTAGCAATCTATTAAAAGAGCAGAAATAGGCCCTATATTCTATTGTTTGCTCAATCAATATTTTTTAGCTTTTTCTGTGTTGTCCTTGCATGTTTTTTTTCTATTTAACAAAAGTATCCTATAATGAATAGCTCACTGCTTTTGGTTTGAAACTGAAAAAAGCAAAGCAGTCAGGATCTGCTGTCTAAGGGACAAGAGGTGAGAAATATGAGCAGACTTAAGACCACAAGATATAAACAACTGTAATCAGTTCATAATATTGCCTTCCTGCTTTACTGCTGTGCTTTAAAATGTGAACCGCAACCTAGCATGGTGTATACATGCAGATCATAAATAATAGCTGAAGAGTTTATTCATAGATTTAGATTATGGGTTCAAGACAGATGTCATGAGAAAAAATGCCTTAAAGAGTTTGAATACAAGTACTTGAAGAAACTTATGTTCTAATCCAGTGCTCATTGAAGTCAATGAGAGTGCATTTCTGTTGGTTTCAACAGGCATTGTGAAAAGTTAAATGGGTGCAAAATTTTTTGTAAGCATTCAAAGTACATAGCTGTAAAAAATAATTTTTGTGCTTCTTTTTTATCTCCAATAAAACTGAAATGCATATCTATTGTGAAGATTTGTTTCTTATTCTCCAGTCATTATTAGTACCTTGAACTATGTAGCTATTATAGTACATAAGCATATTCTTATTAAACATATGGGGAACAGAGAAACCCCAAGAGCTAATGAGCACAGCTTTGGTTGAAGTCAGTGCAGTTTTGCTCACTTGCATCCACGGTGAATTTTACCCATGGTTTTTAATGCTATAATTTAAAAATTACATTGTAGATCAGAAAAATGAATCTGATACATCATATAAAGTGTATTTCTCCGATAATCTGAGTTTCACCATTAACGGTCTTCCTTCCATCAGTATAGTCTACTATTAACCATTACATCCTATACGCACAAATAAATCTTATTTGATCACGTCTGGAATCATTGAACAATCCATCTTCTATTGTTTCAGTAAAAAAGAAAGGAAAATGTGTGAAGTTCTTCCAGGAACGATGTCTACTTAGAACCAACTTTGGATCCCATAACATGATCATAGATGGAAAAAGAAAAAGTAGTTTAGAAGATCCTTCTGAATATTTTCTTAATTAAACAGTAATGTTTATCTAATCTTTTTAATCACTTTTAGGGTAAATATTCCCAACAGCAGCTCTATGAATCTCACTGGTATTTATATTGGCTTCTTAATTGTTATAAAAACATGTATTTTTCTACAATTATCATTAACATGCAAACAATAACCTTTTGCACATGTAAAGTGGTTCAGTGCTTCTTATTATAGACCACTTTCAGTACCGTTCATTTAGTATGCTGTGTTTTTAACACAAATGTAATTCACTCTGCATTTTCCATTTGAAATGCATAAGGCAAAGTGCATCATAACAGGATGTAACTACGTATTAATCAAATTAGCACAACACTTCAAAGGCCCCTGCTTTTTACTAGGCTACTGTTAGATCACAATTGATGATGGAAAGAAGCAGCATAATGAAAGTCTTGGCAAGGGAGTTGTTTATTTTCTTTCCAGAAAGATATATTGTGGGTTAATTTTCATGACGGGAAAAAATGTAGAGGAAGGATAACAGTAAACGTTAAGCTAAGGTACAATAAATGGAATTTAAAATACTACCATGGCTTTGCTATTGATGAACATAAATTTAGTAATTAGTTGATGATACAACAGAGCTCAAATGACCTACTGTTAAATTATTCAAACTTCATGACGCAAGCAAAGAAGAGATAGATTATTCAATATTCACATTGTGAAACTAGACAGCTGGGGAAGGTTCTTTGCCATTTATATGTCTAAAACCCTACGAGTGCACAAGAACTTGAAAGTGTTCAGAAATAAAAAGCATTACTTTAAAGTGCATGACATATATCTCTAATTTAATATAATTTTAAATGATTTTTCAAAGCACTGTGTAAGGGTTTATGTGATACTGTCCCTCAAATGTATGGAATATTTTACAGACACTAAAGAAACATGATTTAACCAGATTTCAGAGAGGTACACTAAAGCATTTAAGATGTCTTCTATAACACTGTTTCTGAGGTTTCCTCAAAGTATCACGAGATTTTAAAATTGGATATAAAAATGGTTCTCCTGCTATGTAACTTCATTACAGCTTCAAATGAAAATCAAACCATAGATATTATGGTTATCACATATTACATATTTATTTTATTTACCCTCTTCTGTCTCATTTACTCATTTCCATTTATATCTTTTTCTTCAGCGGCACAGTAATTCGGAGACTGATCCAAAAGTCAATGAAAGTAGGATTAAGACTGTACATTTGGCCTACTGTTTCCTACAACAATGATGACGGATTTTATTCTAGTTTTTGGCCTCTAGTCTTTTGACACATTACTTTTATTTTTATACTTGTAATCTAGCCATTTGATTTTCTAAATAGATACACACCCATTTCATCCTCATTGCACTTTTGTTTTGTTTATCTCCCATAGATGAAGGAAATAAAATCTACCCTGTGGTTTATGTTCTGTATAGCATATAAAAAAGCTCTTTATAGCCATATCTCTGTTTTCATTACATAGGTGCATTAGTAAAAGCAAGCCTACTATGGCTACTATTTTGAGAAGCTGAGAACAACTGAAATTTATACTACGGAAAACTGCTTTGACATACTTTATTTGGCAAGCACATAGGCTTCTGGTACAGAAAATGGCAGAGGAAATGTTATTCTAAGTTATGATGATGCTGCTGAAAACAGAAGATTTAAGATGGTATGTTGAAACTTTGGGAAACTTTAAATTATGTAAAGAATAGAGTGGATGGATTTTTAAAAATAGCTCAGAGCTGAAATAAAAAAATGTTAAGGAAGAATATATATTATTAATAACTATTAAGAAGTAAGTGTGTTATACAAAGACTTACAGAGATATTAGTAGTGCACAATTTGAGTGATACTTGTGTCATTTAGAGAGGTAAGGTGAGTGAGGTAAATATCTTTTACTGGACCAACTTCTGTTGGTGAGAGAGACAAGCTTTTGAGCTTACACAGAGTTTCAGGTCTGTGTAAGCTTGTCTCTCTCACCAACAGAAGATGCTCCAGTAAAAGATATTTACCTCACCCACCTTGTCTCTCTAATCTCCTGGGACCAATATGGATACAACACTTCATACAACTTGTGTCATTTGTCAGGCCGCAGTTCAGGAAACCATCTCTTTTGGGTGAAGTACTTAAATATGTGCATAAGTGCTGAACAGTAGGGAATTAAATGCTTTCCTGAACTGGGGCCTAAGTAAAATGGGAATTTTCTTGGGTTGTGTAGCCTCATTTCTATTTCAATTATTTTGTTTCCATTCCACATTCCAGAGAAGTCACCTTATTGATTGAACATCTTGACAGTGCTATCGGTACTCAAACATTCATAATAGCTTTTGTCACTGACTGCTGTATGAGAACTACAGAAAAAAATATAGGGCCAGATCCTCAGCTTCTGTAAATTGTTGTAGCTCAGGTGAAGTAAATGGAGCTCTGATATTTTATTCCATCTGAGGATCTGGCCATAGTGTAAATATATGCACAGTATTTACTATGCTCACATTTCATGTTTCTGACAGGAACGTGGTGGTGGGTCAAACACATTTTTTTTCTTAAATCAAAAACCGGGATAACAATTTAAAGCTGCATTTTGCCTCCCTGTACAGTAGCCACCTAGATGGGTTCACAACTGCTTTGTCTTGACAACATATAGTTGCATCACCTTTTGATGGGTAATAGCCTGTATTTTTCACATTTTCTCCCAATGTTTGGGGTTTCTATGGAAACAGAGGGCTAAATCTTTGCCTTACTCAGGCTAAACTCTCACAGAAGAGACTTTTGCCTGAGTACAGACTGAGTAAAAACTGCCCAATGAAGTTAATAGAAATTAGAGATGGAAAAGACCTATAATGTCATTCAGTCCATATTGCTGTGACTGCAAGGTCACTGTTGTTTCCAGTTCAGTTTTAAGTGACTCCAATGACTCTATCACATTGTTAGGGAAATTTTTTCCCATATATGGTAGGCCTCATTGCTAGAAAAGGCCTCCTGATACTCAGTATACTTTTGATCAATTTCATCCTATTACTTCTAGGCTCAGTTTATAAGCTCATGTCCTTATAAAAACAGGTCAGTCTGCATCGTGGTTTTTGTTTTTCTTGTGAAAGCTGAGCATACTATGGAAATTTATCAGATTTATGTGTACAGTGAAGACTAGCAGGACTTTTCTGGTGAAACTAATGGAGTAGAGGTGTGCATACAAGCCCCAACAGGGGGAAAATGAATCATTAGGTATTTGACTTTTAACAGGTAGGTCAATAACATCATTTTTAATTGGAGGTAGTAGCATGATTCTGGCTAGCAGAAGCTATAAGTCACCTTTCATGGTAGAGCTGAGCCATTCTCTATGGCAGCCTCTTCCAGCACTCCACAGGGGTACTTTAATCTCTGCTTTGTTCACTTAATCCTTTGCAGACCACCTCTGTTCCTGTGAGAATTCTGCATGGATCAAGGCACAAGCAGTATAGGCCCATGAGTAGAGCCCCAACTCTTGGAATCAGGTGATTACAATGGAATCTGAGCTTTCATGTTTATAAACTTAAGTTTCTAGCCTTCATGATTGTGAAGAAAAGCTTGCAAATGTGAACTGAGTTGAACCACGGCAGTGCCTTGTGTCAGAACCTGCATCCGGAAATAAAAACTCTTAGGTGTGACTGTCCCATGCATCTCAATAAGGTGTTATTTCCAACACACACTTCTGAAGGGGAAGCCAGTCGTAGATGACTCTGTGCAGCAGGAGGGGAAAAGTACAGCAGGCCTGGAACACCTGCCCCAAGCACATGCACCTGGGCTGCTGAAGTAAACGTCACCCATTGTCTCACTGCCTGACTGTGGGGAGAGCCAGAGGGGATACTCTCAAAGGGGAAGGTGCCCCTGATGTTACTCCTGGAAGGGACATGGAGGATCCATAATTCTGCCTCTGCTTCTCTGGAGAGGAGGGAAACCACTATGGCACTGCCACTGCAAATGTGGTGTGAGCTAATGGTGCCAAGTGGGGCTTCTGGAGGGGAGCCTAGGAAGGTGTTGTGCTGTATCAATGCACCAGATTGCCCTAAATGGTGTGTGGGAAGCAGATGCTTAGATACCAGAATAGTTAGGGTGAGGACATAAAGTAACCATATTGTCTACTATTATCTATAGAAGCGCCGGCGGCTGCAGGTAGAAAGAGACACCTGGGATATTCTCTATATCCTGGTAGGAGAGGTGGATAATTTTTAAAGGTCATTCTCCTTTACTTCTCCAGATAGTCACTGACTAGTTGGTGGTAGGTGCAGAGGGCTACAAAATGGTCCAGGAGAGACTCATATTATTTTGGTGAGGATGGGTTCAGTTCAAATAAAAGGATGACTAAGAGGAGCAAAGTATTTTGGGAATTCACAGAGAACTTATTGGGCCTTGCTGCTGGAGTAGCCAGCAGATGGTGAGGACAAGGCCGTATTGCTTCTCCTTGAAGAACTCACCTATGGGGGAAGGGCCATAGAACCTCATCTTAAAGACAGGAAAAATCAGCTGGGTGGAGAAAACTCTGGTTTCTTCATGTGAACAGCTGTCATGACAGTGGAGAGTATCCTTTAGATGCTCAAATAAAGTAAAACCTCTTGAACCTCTTGAAATTCATCCACTTTAACTCAACTACTTCCATTTTCTCAAGACATTTCTAAAGACATTTTATAAGTTTTGGATTGAAGTGTTTAAGGCTCAAATGCAACTTCCTTTGCCATACCCCTGGTGTTTTCAGATGCTCTTCCTGTTTTTAAAGTTGCTTATTTTTTGAAATGAATGTCTTTTGGATTACAATTCTCATGCCCAATCTGTATCCAGAAACAAATTCTTTCAATAAAGTTTCTGCCACTTTTCCATTCATTACATATTTAAAAAAATATGAACTGAAGGAGGAGATTCTCAAAGGCACAAAACTGGGAGCAGGTACCTATCAACCATTGAAAAATCAATGAGAGCAGATGTGAAAATATCCTCCTTAATTCCAATGTTCCATTCAGAATTTTCTACACACCTAGCTCAACAAAAGGTAAATGATGCAAAAAACCACAACAACAACAACAGCAACAAAAAAAGTAGAATTCTTTATTTGGTTTCTTTGCTATAGGGGTGCACATGACCAGTATACTGTTTATTTTTATGCTCAACTAACTGAAGCTTCAAATAGAGGGGAAATCTGAACAAAACTGAATTTTGAAAAAAATCTGTAAGTCACTGAAAAGTTTGTATTATCTTAAACTTGGAAATATTTCAAATCCAGAATCATGCAATTTTAAATATTACGTTTTATACTATTGACGTTTTCTTCAAGCTTGGCTTGTTTTAGAGAGCTAATTAATACTTAAAAAGATGTCCAATCTCTGCATTTGTAGCCTTCTAAAAGATATTATAGTTTTTATTTTCTATTATATTTTTGAATATTCTAGAATGATTTATAAAAGGCCAAACTTTAAGATATCAGTTCAAAGAGACATAGTTAAAGTTGAGTTTTAGATTTAATTGGATATTCTCTGACTTTCTGAGTGCTCAATTTTCAACATTTAACATTGTATTAATATTAGCTCTTTGCATAGTGTTGTTGTGCTAACCTTGTAAGAAGCGCATCTACTGTAGATCTGCAATTTTCTCACACCCTGATGTTAACAGGTCCTTTTGTTCCTTTGGGCTAATCAAATGTCTGGATTTGAGGTTTTCAAAATATGCTCCTCACCCAAAATGTCAAGATGACACTTCTTTTGTTAAATGTAAAACTTTCCCCAAAGGAATAACCTGTCCTTTTGACATGTCCTTCTGTTTCTGTGTAGGGTATGAAAGGTCCATGAAAACAATCCATTTCTTTAAGTTTGGTGAACGAGTAGATGAAAAACCTTCTGAACCTCTTGTTTTACCTAGTTTGACACTTTGAGGTTCACTGAGTAGCAACTGTGCTTCTTGTGTGTTCTGTGACAGCTGAGGAGCAGATTCTGATTTATTCGAATCTAAAGTTTTAACTGTAAAAGACAGAGGTTGTAGTTAAAGGGGACACCATAAACTAAAACCAGTATGGTTAGAAACTAATTTTCTTGCTAATTTGTTTTTAGCTCATAATGTCCTTCGGGGAAGGAGCTGTATCTTCCTTAAGTCCACAAGCATGCGGGCCACATTAAGTTTTACACTACCAGATTTTCCTATATAAAAATTGTGAAACTAAAGAATGCCATATCATCCATTCATTACCAAGCTGACTCTTTAGTGTCCTATGCTTATCTTTTGGCCTTAGGCACCACTTGGCTTAGCTTCTTGTCTCTCAGCTAGCATATGTTGCCATCCATGTGCACTAGCAGGTTGGTGGCCTGAAATCATTCTAAGCCCAGCCCTTTGCCCTTTCATAACAAACCACATTCCCCAAGGCTATGATGTGTTGTCAGGCATGATAACCAGGCCTGCCATGTCATATGTGATCCATGGGTGTGCTGGTTGAGGAAAAGGCTCCTTGTGCCCTTTTCCTTCTCAATACGCTCACACTACATAGGGCACAATGTGGCATTGTGCATTAGCTGCTTTCAGCTTACTTTCAATCCAGCGAGAGTGAGGCAGCACCAGAAATCTCATAAGGAAGCCTTTGCTCGAGAGATTTTGAAACCCAACTGTCAGTGCAGAAGATGTAGAGAATGTCTGGTGTCATCAGCAATGAAAGGAATCTCCAAAACTTTTCTGGATAGATTTGTTGATTGCTAATATAAATGTGCTTTAGTCAACTAGTTAGCATCCTACTTTTAAAAAAAAGTTTACTTAATAAGAAAAAAAAGGCTTAATTTTATACAGCTGCACACCATTAATATTCTTGGACAGAGACTTCTGTGTACAGGAAGATGTAAAGTAAATGAACAAGATGTGACCTAAGACAGTACATAGCTATTTCCCTAGCTGTAAAAATGCATTTATCGATTTTGTTTTTGCCATGGTTAGAATAATACAAACATTTGTCAGCTGCATCCTTTAGCACTCAGCTTATGTGGAACTATTAAAAGTTGCCCTTATAGACTGTGCCACAAATAAAACAATGTTGCATTATATGTCATGATGTCCCATCTTAGGTCTGCAAGTAAATATAATCTACGTACTGTAGTGCTAGCATTGTTAGGAGGCTCCAGTTGCTTTCAGTAAAGATAGCAATGATAATACTTTCTGAATGAATAATGTATTAATTGTTTTGTTGGGAAAAAAATGGAGATGAACTTTATTTATGACTGGATTTCTCTAAAAGGGTTACAAGGGTTGCTCTTTTATTGTGTACTCCAGGTTTTCAAATCAATATTTATACATTTCCCCCCAATGCTAATGCAACCCTGTCCATTTGTTAAAATAAACAATAAAACCTGACCTATTTACAGTGCTCTGTGTGTGCTGCATCAGATACTCCTCAAACACAATGGTGGAGAATTAGCACTATTGGATTCAATAATATAATTTATTGAATATGCTATTTGAAAACTAAAGGCCTGGTCCTGTACTCCTTACACACACACCTTCCACTGACCTCAATGGGAATTTTGCATTTGAAAAGATTACACTGCTCTACAGCTATTTGGAAAGAAGTTACTGTTAGAAACAAGATATTTAAGAACCTTTCTTTCTTTAGGATTAGAGTCAGATTCTCAACTGATGTTAAGCAAGGTAGTTGCTTTGAAGTCAATGGAGTTGTGGTAATTTACACCATTGGAGACTTTGTGTTTGACGTCTAGGAGCAAATTTCAGGAAGATTGCTCTTTTCTAAATTGCTAGATTTATTAATATTCTCCTCATCACTCCTCAACTTTGACCTGAGGGAACCACCCTCTACTGAAGGGAGAGGGTATTTTAGCCTACAAACTCATTTATCTTAAAATTTCCTTCTTCCTTCCTCCCCTCTCTCCTCCCACTCAGCCAGCAAAGATTGCTGACAATGGTACCAAGTATTTGCCGGATATGCAGCATTAATTTATCTCACTAGGAGCTTAGCCCAGACCATCAACCTCATTTCACTTGAGACCTTTTCCCAGAATCTACTAAAAATGACTTATGTCGTTCTCAGCCAATCTGCATAGAAAATAGATACCAGGAGCGAAAGTGCAAAGGAACCTATCAGTTCAATACCACCCATATTCCAGATTTCATCACACAATTCTAGATTATGACATTTTCAATTTTTAATCAGAAAAATTCTTAATTTATGAACAGGAACTGGTTTATTATTTTTCACTTTAATTAATTAGTTGTTTTGGAAAATCCTGTTCCATGCTATACAAAAACATATAGAAATATTGGAGGTAGAGGGAACTGATTCTGATAAGATGTTTTGGAGTAAATCAAGAGTAACTCCATTGAAACTGATGGTGTTATACCAGTGTCAGACTGATATATGTGAAAAGTTTGCAAAATATTTGTTAGGACCAGAAATTAACAATGGAAATAGCTATTTTTTCTCATAAACTATGTTTAATAACTACCAATTTATCCTTACAATAACTTTAAAGACTGAAATAGTCTATTTAAAAAATAAAACTATTCTTGGTTATTCAAAATGTAAAATGTAAAATATATAGAACCAAACCTAGTCTTTACTGATGTTAATGAGAGTTTTGCTAAAGGAGCACTGCAACATTTGGCCCATTTTCTCCAGGGGTTTACCTTAAGAAATATAAATTTTGGACCCTAAACAGGTTGGTAAAAGCTATAAATAGAGATTTAGTGCCAGAAGTGTTCATCTTTCTGACATCCTACATAATAAAAGTCACAGAACTTCACCTAGTACTTCTTGCAATGGAAGGAATTAGTCTCCCTACTAGATGAGTGAACAAGTGTTGAATACTAACCAAAAACCTGTCGTTGAACTAGAACATAACTTTCAGACAGACATCCTATCTTGATTAAATGACTCCAAGTGATGAAGAATTTAACACTTCCACATGGGAAAAAACTAGAAATAAATGTTTTACAGTACAAAGGCATCTAAATATTGGACAAAATTAATCTTTTAGATACACATGTATAGCTTCCACTGAAGCAGAAGGGGACCTACATGTGCAGATCCAGTTGCAAGATTGGTGCCTACGTCTGCAGACAATATATACTGACTTAGAAACATGCTATCCTCATATACACATGCACAACTCCCACTGAAATCAATGGGACTCTCTTATATCTATCTGAGGGCCAAATTTGCCCCATAAGGAAGCATCTTCATGCTCAGATATTGTCCCACTATTTTTGCTGCTTATATTTAAGGAACATGAGAAAAATGAGGTCTTTTAGAGCCCTTTGATTCTCATTGCTATTTAGTCTTATCTTTTCCTGCAGATAGTGTTAAAGCGTCTGGCTAAAGCTAAATTTGAAGAAGAATTCAAGATTAATTTTTAGGAAAGTAAAGTGCTCAACTTGTTAGAACTGATTATTTTGCTGCTGATAAAAATACCTTCAACATCACTTAGTATGCACTCAAACTAAACACTTGACGGGGTGGGGGGTGATGCAAGTACTCTTTCACTGTAGTTGGAAAACACTGGATGTATTCTGATATTGTTGCCCCACATTCTGCCGTTGACAAGATCCCTGGTATTATCTAACCTGTAAGTGGAGCACTCACACTTATATTTGCAGGAGCTGTCACTGTTACTTTTCCTCCATATCATATTTAAGAAGACACTTGGTATTTTTCCCTTTAAATTTAGATGTTGAATTAAATATAGTTATTTGTTATCACAATTGACCTAGTGGAAATAGAAGAGGATAAAGTGATGGATAATATTTGCTACAAGAGCATCTTCTTAATGCTCAGTGCAGTAGCAGCACCATCAGATTTCCTGTGTAGCCTCGTATACCCATTGTATATGCCATTACCCAAATTTTGTAGGGAATAATTCTTCCCATCCTCTGAATAGGGTAGAGAAAACATATATCCACAAAAATAGGAAGCTAAGAAAAGACAGAACAGCTGGAAGC
This sequence comes from Chelonoidis abingdonii, assembly GCF_003597395.2. Classification (NCBI taxonomy): domain Eukaryota; kingdom Metazoa; phylum Chordata; order Testudines; family Testudinidae; genus Chelonoidis; species Chelonoidis abingdonii. Next base: position 33,381,284 of record NC_133774.1, read on the forward strand.
CCATTTAAACTTACTGGTGGAATCATACTTAGGTAATTCAGAGGGATCTGATAATGGTATTGTCAAAAATGCTGCAGTTCAACAGCTTAGCACTGAACACAGGGTGAAGAAAGATATGTGTGGGAATGGTTAGGCTGCCTGTATTTTTAGGACTTTATGCATCTAACTAAAGACTCAGTGATAACCCTATTGATCCATCCTACCCTACCCACACTAATTAACTCAAAAATACTTGTAAACTTCTAGGCAGCATGAAAGAGTTTGCAGAGATCAGTCTCGGAATACTAATGTAATACACAAATCCCCTTTTAAAGTTTCTTGTTTAAAATGTTCTTTATCTTCAAATTATTTAGCAATTTAGATACCTGAAATACTGTATTTTTATATCACTAGAGATGGTAGAAAAATAAATTTTTCCCACAAAAATAATAATAATAATAAAAAATTATTTCAGGTTTTAAAAAAGCATGATTTTTGGTTCATTTATTTAGTGACAACTTTTTGCCATTTTTTTCCTGTTTTCTTTTCCTCCACCCCCCTTTCTTTTTTCTTTAATTCATTTTGTCATTGTAGGGAGAGGAGAGAAAGGAGAGAAAGAGAGCAGGAATTAAAAATATATGTATATAAACAGTTTTCAGGCTTTATTAAAAAAGTAAGTTTAAAAAACACAACATATTTTGATTAAAACATTATTGTGATGAGCTCTATATATCCTATTAAATTTTTACTTTGTGAGGGTGGGGCAGAATGGGTTTATCTTCTATTCCAACTGTCTAAAACATTTTTGACTCAAATCTAAAAACCAGCTGTGACACAGAGGCCCATTGGTGATTCACTACTCTGTGTCAGCAACTCTTGAGAGATCCTCACTACACCTAACATACAGCTGTCATAATCTGTATCTAAGTGTCATGTAAGGTATCATATACAAACTAGTAACACTCTGGTCCTGAAAATCATTATATGGTATATGTACAGGGTGTGTACAAAGAGTTAAAATATGCACAGGAATTAAGTTCTTATAATGTGTTTGGAAAGTTTGCATAAAATCAGTATTCCCTAGACAAAGGAATGTGTATTTGCTTGTCTGACCAGTCTAATTGTCGGGCAGCCACAATGAAGGCACATTTACATATAGGGTAAACAAAGCTATCAAATGGGGGAAAAGATAGTGTGGCATCTACACCCCAGCAGAAGATAGAAACTTTGTCTGGGCTTACTTTTCAAAGGATACATTTTAAAGGTATACTGGACTATAAAAAGAAGGGGAGACAACCCTATAGTTATTCTTCTCCTAAGGAGTCAAAGAAACCAAGCACTTTGAGTGCCACGTGATTGGTTCTGGCTTAATGTAGCCAGCCATGCTGGAAGAAAGACTATGAGGAGAAAAACTTCCTTGAACAAAAGATTTTAGTTTGTTGAGTTTTAGTCTTAGGTGCATATTTTTACCTCTGTTCATTTGTAACCACTTCTATACTTATTGGTATACGGAGTCCTTTTGTTCATAAACTTGTTTTACTCCTCCCATAAACCATCTCAGGCCATTCTTTGAAGTGGAGGGTTTGTCAACTCCAGCTAAATTAATAAGCTGATGTGTACTGTCTCTTTAAAGGACAGCAAACTTGTTAAGGTTTTGTGGGTGCTATAGTCAGAGGGGTTGATCATGGCACAGAAAGACATCTCAGGAACTCAGGAATTGGGGTTTACTGATTGTTACCTGCTAGGCAAGGTTTGGACTGGCAGAGCCCTAAAGTTTGCTGGCAAGGCAGATAAGCCGGTGGATCAGGGACCTGACACCACTTAGCAGCAGCAAACCTCTTACTGAGGCTGAGAGGGGTAACACGGTGGCTCACAGTTCTGAAAACTCCAGCAGATTGTCACATCAACTAAATGGATTTCCAGAATATATGGATAAGTATATTAAGGAAATGGGATTCCCAAGATAATTGTTTTAAATTAGAGGACATTATTGTTCCTTTCACATTCAGAAGCAGAGAAGGAGAGAATTCAGATTTTTCAAGTTTTGTTTGGATCATATTCATCTACATCCTTTAAAGGGCCTGCTGCTTACACATATCCTTCCCCTTGTAGAACAGGGGGAGAGGCATCAAACCAGACCCCTATTTGGGAAAACTGATGGGAAACCAATATGTGAATACCCTCACTGCCTCTGTACAGTTTTGGGCTGCCCACTACATCATCACCAATACTGGCTCCAGTGCCATACTGCTGTTGATCATGTGGCTACTGCTGTGCTCATGGGCTGTCTCCAGTTGGGTTCAATGGACATACAGGGTAAGCTAGTGTTGACTTGGCATTGACTGTGCAGCTATCTAAAATCTCACCACTTTGGAATGGGGGAGAATGTCACGCAGCGTGGCTAATCTCTAACTATTCTCCACATCACCATGTTGTTGGAACAAAAGAGCAGGTGGCAGCTATGTGATGCATTAGTATGAAACTACATGAACAGGGTTATTCTACATACTGATACCCCAGGGTCTTCTGGTTTTGACTACGGCCCATATGCTTATCTCCCCAGTACATAATGGAGGGGACCCTAGTATTCAAAGGAATGGATAATAAAAGTGTGAAACATACGTGTGGGGCCAGAGCCTCAACTGATATAAACTGGCCTAGTTCCACTGAAGTCAGAAGAGCTCCATTGATTCACATCAGCTGAGGAGCTGGCCCATCCTATGAAAATATTATCAGTCAATGTTAGTGTCAGAAGAATGACTTGGATTACTTGAAAAATCTCTATACTTATAACTCTCAGGCATATTTTGCCGATTCACTTGGAAGTCTTCAGACATGATTCTGTATTACTGCACAGTCAGTATGTTTTACTCCTTTCTGATGTTTTAGTTTGTTTCACAAACTCTGTCCTAAAATGTCTATATATAACAAGAGCTAAACAAGAGCTAAACAAGCTAATGAAATGGAGATGAAATCTGCCAGAGAGACCTCAAGTATAGGGTTGTAAATATGAAAGGACTCCACTTTAGTTAATATATTACAGTACTGCTTCTCTTTAGATCTGTTTAGGTTTAAATAATTCAAGGGAGAAAACAAACAGTGATATTTTAAGTTAGCTACTTTATTCATCCAGGTCCTGATCCTGCACTATTGAAGTAAATGGATGTTTTGCCATTGATTTTAACTGGAGAAGGATTTGGCCTCCAGACAGAAGGTTCAGTATGAGCTTTTACTGTCCCTACTTACCTTACTGTCTCAGTTCTGCTTAGAGAATAGATTTGTGGAAAGAATCAAGCTCACTCTTTGCTAGCTCCCAGAAGGATATAAATGTGTGTGTGTATGAGAGAGAGAGAAAGAGAGAGAGAGAGAGAGAAATCCTGCAAATAGTGTGGAGGACTCCCATTGACGCTCCACTAGGTCACAATAAGCTCTGACTACTGACTTCATTTCTGAATAAGTTTTAATTGAGATAGTGACACCCAGGTTTGGACATTTGAAGGGCAGAGGCTAACCCATTATACCATCTGTCATCCAAAAGAAAACTTGAAATAAATGTGAGCATGTCTTAATTATTAAGTTTTCCACAACAGGAAGTCTCTTGAATTGATTGATTGGCATCCATGCATTTGATTAATATTTTTCCATTTCTTACATCTACTGCTTTATTCTATTTGATTTTATCCTCCCCCCTCATTGGAAGAATAATTGCAGTTCTTTTCAAATCTCCCAGGAAATGCTTCAGCTACGTAAAGTTATAACAAGATGTGACATCCAGTCCTAGTTAATCAGTGTTCAGTGCAAACCCGCAGCTGCAGTGCAGGGGTGGCACTTTCAATTTGCCCATGACGCTGACCAGGTTTTTAAGGAACAGAGAGTGTGTGTGTGTGGGGGGGGGAGAACAGCGTAAAAATACTTTAAATTTTGATAGAAAAGGTATAACTTTGTGAGAAAGCTCTATCATAAATTCCAAAAAAGTATATCTTAATGATACACTTAGAGTAAATCATTTGCCTTGAGAGACAGGAGGTCTCTGGTGACCTGCATGGCAGCCACAAGAGACTACCAGACTAGCTACTTTCAGCTAAATGTACTCTCATATTAATATTTTAAAATGCCATAATGCCTCTCTGAAAACCTCAGAGGACAGATACATCAATTTGCAAGGTCTTCACTTCAGGAAATAGAAACAGGGATAATCTGCCATTAAAAGAAATAGTTCATTATGTCTGCTTCTTGGGAGCACATAAACTATGTCCCTCACATACTTAAGTTGCAAATCCTCGCTTTAATGTGAAGGGAAGCACCGTGCCCCAGAGCTTTATTGTCCCGCTGTTTATTAGTACAAAAAGGTTTGTTGTGGTATGAAATCTTAAGCTTGTTGCAGTAATCAATCAGCTTCAAAGAATCTCTTCCCTGAGCCAGAATCATTACAAATAAATCAATTAAACATAAAGTTTCTATTTTCAGGCGACTCACAATACAGAGCAGTGGCAATGCATCACAGCTAAAGAAAGACATTTTACTTGTCTGGGGCTTCTGTTGTTAAGGATCCCCCTCTCTTATGCAATATGTTATAGAGTTATTTGTTTTTTATTTAGTTAAATTCTCAACATTCCTCTTTTAAATCATTTTTTTCATGTGAGACAATTCATATTTGTCTGAAGATTAGAAGGCTTGACTTAACATTTTGCTGAATGTAGAAAAGAATAAACAATTCATTTGTATCCTTTGTCTCATTGCGAGCCTAATCTTACAGAGGACCAGATTCTCAGCTGGTGTGAATTGTCATGGCTCCATTGATTTCCATGGGGTTTACTCAATTTATACCAGCTGAGGATCTGGGCCTGAATGTTGAGGCTGATGTGGCAATTTTCCCTTAAAAAGTTCTGCTGTATCTTTTCTAAACAAATTTCTAAGATTGATCATAATGTTCATTGGCAAAAACAAATAGTCTAGCCTAGTCTAGTCAGTTTCTTATATCACTTTCATTAGTATAGTATCCATTCCCCAGCAAGAGAATAGTGTTTTATTTTGGTAAGGTTTTATTTCAGGGTGGGGTGGGGAAGTTGCTTGTTTTTGTGGGGAGTAGGTGGGTGGATTTTTTTTTTTTTTGAGCACACATACTGCTATGTGTTTAAATTAGAGAAGGCAGGTTGCAAGGGAATGTGGTGAGGTTCTGATGATCCTTAGTTCCTTTGGGAGTTTGTTCACCAGGTTCTGATTACATGATCACATACTATTTGATACTTTTTCTTTAATGCTATCACGTACTCTTTAATTACATGATCACATACTACGTTTTTTTAGGATCCCTGCCTATTCGGTGCACAGGACAGTGCTCTGGTTTGAATCAGGGTTGTGCAATGAATGATGATGTTGTCTGTATGGTCCCTGTCTCATTTGTTGCACTAGTTGGAAGTTGTGTGGTGAATGTGGCAGGGAATACAGGCAAAAAAAGATGGCCTTATGGTTAATTCAGTTGAATGGCACACTAGAGAATGGGCTTCTGCCTCCGGCACAAAGGCCCTATGTGATAGTGAGCAAGTTATATACACCAACATTTTCACAAGTAGACACTAATTGTGTGTTCTTCATTTTCTGAACATCTGATCAGACACACCTGAAGTATGATTTGCAGAAATGCTGAGCTCTCACAACTCTGGCTATGGATAGTAGCAGCTGTGCTGTAATGTATAAAGTGCTCTGAAAAATCGGACCAAGATTTCTCAACATCAGTTGACATTTTAAATAATTTTGGCTTTAATCTCCATGAGAAAATCTTGATTTTGCCAAACATTTTCAATTTCTTTTTTGTAAAATCAAAATGAAATATTTCATTTTTGGTCAATTTGACTTGAATCAGAATATTTCATTTTGTTGACCTACCCTTAAATATTTCATTTTGAATCAGGTCAGTAAAACATTAAACTGCATTTGTCCGTCGGAGGTGGAGTGGACCCTCATTCTCTTCTGTGGGCCAGACTCTCCAGACTAATACATCTCCCATAATGCAATGTAGATTTCCCTCTGACCAAGCCCTGTATGGTGCATCATGGCACTTATATGACTCTCAGTGCATCATAGTCTGTCTAGGGAGCCTAGCCCTGGGATAACAAGGACATCAAACAGGGACATCAAACTACAGGTCTCATAAAACAATGGGATGATGAAATGACTCAAAATGAAGTGATTTGGGTCATTTAAATAAACCAAAATGAAGAATTTAAATTTTGGGAATGTCAAGATGTTTTGTTTTGAGCAAAACAAATCAAATAAAAAACTTTTCAAAATTTCTGAATTGAAATGTTTGGGCATTTCTGTTCCACAAAATGCTTTGTAAATTTCAACATTCTGTCTATATTTAGAACAAAAATTAATGTTGAAATGTCAGAATTTCCCATGGGATGAAAATTCCAAATTTTACTCAGCTCCAATTATTACACTATGTAGAATGTTGTTATTTCGGATAACCATGTAGATTCAAATATCAAAGTCCTTATTCAATTTTGATATAGTCTTTACCCATTGAATTCATGGTGAGTTTTGCCTGTGTTAGGAGTGAATAAAAACTAGGGCCTGGACTGTCTTTTGGAGATCCAGGCACACAGGGTGCCCTCAATGCTCAAATGTTTTGCACAGAAGTAAGAGAGTGCTATAATTTTATCCCTACATGCACAGAATGGAGCAATCAAGCCCTGAGTAAAGACTTCAGAATTTGGCCCTTAAACTGTAAAATCTACAGGGTAAAGATCTGTCATTGCATGTCTGCAAAGCGTCTTTGAACCTTTGGTACTGTTTAAATAATAATCCAGGAATGGCTGAACTCAAGGATACTCTGAAGATCTGGGGATCTGTGCACATGAAATAGGCAGGGGTAGTGAGAGTGAAACTTGATGGAAGATCATTTCCTTCTCCAACATCCTTATGGGGAATCTGTGCAAAAAGTTACTAAAGCCCTAAGCTGAGTGGAGCTCCTCACCTCTATAGAATCTTCTGCTGAGAGTGTGAGATACCCTGGCAATGTGGCCAATAGAGATGATGGAGAAAAGGGGTTCCAAGAGCCAGCATGGAAGCACTTGGTGACTGGTTGGATAATCTGTGGGTATGTCTAGACAGTCATAAAAACCCTAAAGCTGGCTCGAGTCATCTGACTCAGGTTTCAGGGCTTAGACTCTGGGGCTGAAAAATTATTGGGTAGACATTCAGGCTTTGTCTGGAGAACACACTTTGGGACCCTGTGAGGGTGGAGGGTCCCAGAGCCTGGCCTCCAGCCTAAGCCCAAATGTCTACACAGCAATTTCTAGCTCCAGAGTCTGAGCACTGTGAGCCTGAGTCAGATGGCCATGCTGCAAGGCTTTTATTCCTGTGTAGACATACGCTGTGTTTCCAGTGAAACCCCAAGAATCACACAGATCTCAGGGGATCATCGGGGTTTGAGGACCACACTTCTTACCCTGCCATGGGGGTCAAAACTCTGCCTCCTTTCCCAAACAGAAGCAACTGGGAAGAATTCTACACAGGGCATCTGACTGAGTTTTCTTCCTTTTAGGTTCCTGCTTTGGAGTTCCCTGCAGCAGAGTGCAGCCTAATATATATACCAATTACCAAATGAGTCAGAAAATGTTTAGTCTGCCCGCAGCCACCATCACCTATTGGTTTGCTATTTAGTCATATATCTACAATTGTATTTCTTATAATACAGCAGTACCATAAGTACTTGGCCATAGAGAGAGCTCTAGACTGAAGCAGGCAAAGAACTAATCCTCAATTAAATATTAACTTAAGGCTTTGTTCCAAGGCAAAATCTTCAGTAATTCATCTCTATAAAAGAACACACTAGTAAACCTATGCAAAGCATAACAAACATCAGCAAAGCTATCTTTAAGCCCCCCCACACCCACACCCAAACCCAAACCCAAACCCAACCTTCCTCCCCCCCGCCACCTCCAGTCATATTAGTTGGCTCAGTGATACATAATATACTATGCATATGGTGAAATGTCAAAGTGCTCTCCGGACCCATGAAAGAGACAAAGGTATAGGGAAACCACTTAATATAATGCTACTACTTCCAGAGAGCTGGAGATGGCACTTTCTCTGCCAGCCTTTCAAGCAGGATAATTGTTCAGAGAAAAGTATGAAGCATTCAGCTAGATTTTCTTTTTAGTTACCAGATGGTCCTTTTAAGAAGAAAAAACCTCTCTGCCATGAATTGTTAGTGCACTTGCTCTATTTGCTTACTTCTCTGAGATAAGGTTGCATCAAAACCTTTAATGGTTATGAAACACCTGCTCTGAAAATAAACTAAACATATTGAAGATAGAAAGAAAAATACTCTTGTGATCATGTTAGAAGGCTCGTTGAACATGCTTTATATGAAAGCTTGAAGGGCATTGTGGTGGGGCAGCTGTCCCACCCCCATGTGAGAGGGGGCTAGTGTAGGCCACAGTAGCTGTGCAGGCCAGCAGCCAATTAGAAAAGGGCTTACTGAGAGCCACTCAGGGCCGACATTAGAGCCAGCCAATCAGGGCTAGGCTAGGACCTATAAAAGGTCTGCCTAGGAGAGGAGCAGGGAGTCTCTTCCAGACCTTCAGAGGGGAAGGTCTGCCTCC